>NC_053490.1:89236285-89536285 GCF_905171775.1 Rana temporaria
CTGCACTGGCCAATCACAGCCATGCCATAAGTAGGCATGGCTGTGATCAGTTCCCAGTCACAGTAGTAACACGAATGGCGATTGGCTGCCGTGCAGCGCGCCAAAACATACCCGAACTCCGAACCCAGACTTTTTCCAACTATTCGGGTTCGGGAAAAACCCAAAGTCCGTACCGAACCCGAACTTTACAGTTCGGGTTCGCTCAACCCTAGTGGTAAGTTATCCGCTGCAGGTGATATCAAACGTGCACACTAAAAACTTCAGGCTTCTCCTGTGTCAATCTCCCCTTATGGGTATCTATTCACCAGAAGGTAGAGTTCACGTGCTCTGAACCTCTGCACCATCCGACTTCCTCCTAATCCAAAGCCTGAAAACGATCAGCACGCTATGCCCCTAATTTCAACCGGTTGTAAGAGCAAAGAAAAAGACTGGAGATGGTGTAATTCCGCTTTAAGTCTTTATTCCATACACTGCATCGTTCAGCTTACTGACATTATTGGCAGCATCCATTTAAAAAAAGATTGTTTAAATAACAATCAGATGTCCGGGCTGTTCCTTTTCTCACTGCGGAATAATCAGCATGTGTCTGTCCCTTTGAACTTTGCAAAAGAAAAGTTGGATCAGTGAGACCGGGTGTGAACCCTGGGTGACCAACAATTTAAATCATTGGGGATGGGAAACTGCTCATTGAAGATAGTTGGAAAAACCTGTTCAATTCCGCTAAAGTGGGGCCAATCAATGGATGAGTAGTTAAATGGGTAATGTGGATTTTTCCAGCCCAAAGGAGGCCAGGAGGAGGAGCCTTGGCCACCTCCTGTTCCAGCGATACCCAGAGTTTTAGGTCACTGTGTCGACACCAGTTCACAACTCTGGTCATGTGCCACAGTAAAATACAGGGCCGGGTCTGGGAAAGCAACACCACCCTTAGAATAGGTCATAACAGCAACGCTCTGCTAAAGCGTGGATGTTTACCTCGCCAAATTAATTTGATAAATACTGAATGCACCACATGAAAAAAGGTTTGAGGTATTTTTACCGGCAGAGCCTGCAATAAGTACAGGAGTCTGGGCATTACGTTCATCTTAAAGTGGAGGTTCACCCTAAAAACGAATTTTTAACATTAGAGCCAGCATAGTAAGGGCATATACTTTCGGCAGTTTTTTTTTTTATTTCTCTGTACTTACCTTTATATTTTGATTTTGTCCAGGGCTTCCGCGTTCTGATGACTCCGGGACTGGGCGTTCCTATCCCTGCCTCAGGGTTCCGATGACTGTGGGACTGTCGCACAACGCGCGTCACCAGATTTCCGGAAATAGCCGAGTTGTGAGTCGGCACTATACGGCGCCTGCACCCGCCGTGTAGAGCTGACTGCGCAGGCGCCGTATAGTGCCGACTCGCAGCTCGGCTATTTCCCGACATCTGGTGACACGCGTTGTGCGACAGGTCACCTGTTTCACAAGCCGTCAATCATCGAACGGAAGGATAGGAACGCCCAGTCCCGCAGTCATCGGAAACCCGGAAACGCCCTGGACAAAAACAGAATATAAAGGTATGTACGGGAAAAAAAAAAAAAAACGCCGAAAGTAAATGCCCTTACTATGCTGGCTCTGCTAGATGTAATATTAGAAAAAATATTTGGGGTGAACTCCGGCTTTAAGTACTTTACAGTGGCCAAACCAGGAAAGGGACAGAGAGTCCCACTTTTTAAGGTCAGCGGTTAGCTGAGGAAGAATGTCATTTAGGTTTGCAGGAAGTTTTGTTCCCAGATATTGAATCAAACGGCTGCCCATTTGAACAGGAAAAAGGGACGTAAGCTCTTTCTGGTAACTTCTGATAGGGAAATATTTAAGGCCTCCGATTTTTGTAAGTTGACTTTGAACTAAGGCCTTGTACTCACGGCAGGACATGTCCGATGAAAACGGTCTGCAGACCGTTTCCATCGGACATGTCTGGCCGGGGACTGCCCGGGGACTTCTGTTCGATGGCTATACACACCATCGAACAGAAGTCCGCGCGTAAACAATACGCGGGGCGTGTCCGCGGTGTCGCCGCGTCGATGACGCGGTGTCGCCGCGACAATGACGCGGCGACGTGGGCGGCCCGCCTTTAAAATGCTTCCACGCATGCGTCGAAGTCATTCGACGCATGCGAGGGATGGCGGGCGGCAGGACATGTACGGTAGGTCTGTACAGACGACCGTACATGTCGGGGGGACAGGTTTCCAGCGGACTGTTTTAAAGCAATGCCAGGAAACAGTTGTCCGCTGGAAACCTGTCCGATCCGCCCGAAAATGGTCCGCTCGGGCCAACACACGGCCAAACATGTCTGCTGAAACTGGTCTGCGGACCAGTTTCAGCAGACATGTTTGGTCGTGAGTACGGGGCCTTAGACTTAGCGTTTTAACTCCTGTAACAAGGAGGGTAAGGAGATAAGAGGCCCAGTAATATAAAATAAGAGGTCATCGGCATAAGCTGTCACTGTGCTGGTATCTGCCGGCATCAATTCCTCGGATGGACGAATTCCTTCTGATATACTGTAGAAAGAGCTCCAGAGACAGAACGAATAGTAGGGGGGACAGGGGACGACCTTGTCTGGTGCCGTGTGAGATGGAAAAAGGGCTGGTATCATAGCCGTTGACCCGTACCGTAACAGTGGGGTTCTTGTAATTGGCTGAAATCCAAGACAGGGTGGAGTTTGGGTTTCCCCCAAATTTGAGTGTCTCTTGGAGAAAGGTCCAGTCCACCCTGAAAAAGACCTTCTCTGCACCTGTGGACAGGAGCAAAAGGGGAATACAGGAGCATTTTGCTGTCTCTATGTTCAGTGTCCAAATAGTGTTGTCCCTAGCCTCTCTAGTCTGAATAAAGCCGACTTGATCTGTTGCAATTAACCGGTTAAGACCCGGACCATTATGCAGGTTAAGGACCTTGCCCCTTTTTGCGATTCGGCACTGCGTCGCTTTAACTGACAACTGCGCGGTCGTGCGACGTGGCTCCCAAACAAAATTGGCGTCCTTTTTTTTCCACAAATAGAGATTTCTTTTGGTGGTATTTGATCACCTCTGCCGTTTGATTTTTTTTGCGCTATAAACAAAAATAGAGTGACAATTTTGAAAAATAAACTATATTTTTTTCTTTTTGCTATAATAAATATCCCCAAAAAAGATATAAAATATATTTTTTTTCTCCTCAGTTTAGGCCGATACATATTCTTCTACTTATTTTTGGTAAAAAAAAATTGCAATAGGTGTTTATCGATTGGTTTGCGCAAAATTTATAGCGTTTACAAAATAGGGGATATTTTTATGGCATTTTTATTAATATTTTTTTTTTTACTACTAATGGCGGCGATCAGCGATTTTTTTTTCATGACTGCAAAATTATGGCGGACACATCGGACAATTTTGACACATTTTTGGGACCATTGTCATTTTCACAGCGAAAAGTGCTATAAAAATACACTGATTTTTGTGAAAATGACAATGGCAGTGAAGGGGTTAACCACTAGGGGGCGCTGTAGGGGTTAAGTGTGACCTCATGTGTGTTTCTTACTGTAGGGGGGCAGGGCTGGACGTGTGACGTCAGTGATCGTCGTTCCCTATATCAGGGAACAGACGATCACTGTCACTGCCACAGAGAAGAACGGGGAAGGTGTGTTTACACTCATCTCTGCCCGTTCTTCAGCTCCTGTGACCCGATTGCAGGACACATGCGGCGATCGGGTCTGTGGGTCCCGCGGGCGAGGAGCTTCGGACCGGGTTGCGAGCGCGCCACCGTGCCATTCTGTCGACATATATAGTCGTGCAGAGGTCCTTAAAGGGGTTGTAAAGGTTTGTTTTTTATTTTCTAAATAGGTTCCTTTAAGCTAGTGCATTGTTGGTTCACTTACCTTTTCCTTCAATGTCCCTTCTAAATGTTTTTTTCTTTGTTTTCTTTGTCTGAATTTCTCACTTCCTGTTCCTCCTCAGTAAGGTGTTCAGTAAGCTGTTCTAAATGACTTTCCACTGCTCGGATGATGGTGGAAAGCTTACTGAGGAGAAACAGGAAGTAAGACATTCAAACAAAGAAAAAAAACATTTAGAAGGGAAATCAAAGGAAAAGGTAAGTGAACCAACAATGCACTAGCTTAAAGGAACCTATTTAGTAAATAAAAGACGAACCTTTACCTTTTGAGTGGTTAAGCGATGTAACAAGACATTCATCCTAGAAGCCAAGACTTTGGTGAATAGTTTCACATCACAATTCAGAAGAGAGATTGGCCAATAGCTGGCACATAGCAATGGGTCCTTACCCAGCTTAGGGATAACTGAAATAGAAGCATGTTGCATGTCTGCAGGGAAGCAGTGCCTGTCTAAGACAGAGTTAAAGACCGCGATGAAGTAAAGCGCCAAGGAGTCCTGGTACTGTTTATAGTAAGGGAGGGTAAATCCATCAGGGCTGGGAGCCTTTCCAGACTGAGTGTTGGCTATGGCCGATGCAAATTCTTCTACTGTAACAAGCTTAGAGAGATCCTCACGCTCCTCCGTAGTAAATATATAGGGAGATGGATTCCCTAAGATAGTTGCAGATGTCCCAAGAGCTCCATGGCGGTGAACCAGAAGTGGGAGGTTGGTCTAAATGACACAACTTAGAGTAAAAGTCATGGAAACGCTCCGCTAGTTCTTGAGAAGAATAAACTTTAGAACCCGACAACAAAAGTGAAGCTGGAACGTACGTCTTTGAGCGCTTGGAGCAGAAGGCATTGGCCAGTAGGCGACCACACTTATCTCCGTATTCATAAAAAGAACGGCAGGCCTTCAACAGAACATGTTTTGCTTCGTATACAGAATGATCCCTTATGGCCTCCTGGAGTCTAACCAGTTCCATTTCAATAATATGGTCTGGTCTGGACTTGTGTTGACGTTCTAAGCAAAGGAGTCCAGCCAGAAGGTCGGACAAGGTTATGTTGCGACGTTGTTTGGCCGCATGACCATGTTTAACCACTTAAGCCCCGGACCTTTAGGCAGCTAAATGCCCAGGCCAGGTTTTGCGATTCAGCACTGCGTCGCTTTAACAGACAATTGCGCGGTCGTGCGACGTGGCTCCCAAACAAAATTGGCGTCCTTTTTTCCCCACAAATAGAGCTTTCTTTTGGTGGTATTTGATCACCTCTGCGGTTTTTATTTGTTGCGCTATAAACAAAAATAGAGCGACAATTTTGAAAAAAATATCCCCCAAAAACATATATAAAAAATTATTTTTCCTCAGTTTAGGCCGATACGTATTCTTCTACCTATTTTTGGTAAAAAAAATCGCAATAAGCGTTTATCGATTGGTTTGCGCAAAATTTATAGCGTTTACAAAATAGGGGATATTTTTATTGCATTTTTATTAATTTTTTTTTTTTTACTACTAATGGCGGCGATCAGCGATTTTTTTCGTGACTGCGACATTATGGCGGACACTTCGGACAATTTTGACACATTTTTGGGACCATTGTCATTTTCACAGCAAAAAATGCATTTAAATTGCATTGTTTATTGTGAAAATGACAGTTGCAGTTTGGGAGTTAACCACAGGGGGCGCTGAAGGTGTTAGGCTTCACCTAGTGTGTGTTTACAACTTTAGGGGGGTGTGGCTGTAGGACTGATGTCATCGATTGTGTCTCCCCTATAAAGGGGATGACACGATCGATGCGCCGCCACAGTGAAGCACGGGGAAGCCGTGTTTACATACGGCTCTCCCCGTTCTTCAGCTCCGGGGAGCAATTGCGACGAAGCAGCTATAAACGAATAGCCGCGCCGTCGTCCCGGATCGCTCCCCGAGGTAAGCCGCACGCAGCGGGGGGGGGGGGGTCCCGATCGGACCCCCGACCCGCGGAAAGGCAAGGACGTATATATACGCCCTTCTGCCTGTCCGTGCCATTTTGCGGACGTAAATAGTCGTGCGCCGGGCGTTAAGTGGTTAAGTATGATTTTGTCTAATGTATCATTAAAACTCTCTAGCAATACACACCAAGCTGAGCAAGTGCAGCTCACCCCCAAGGCTCTGTTCTATCAGCAGAGTGGGGACAGTGGAAGAAGGGGAGGTTAAGAGAAGACCGTATAAAACAGCTTTTATACACAATGCAGAAGATTAACCTCTTAGGTTCCACAGTGAGTATAACAAGCATGCTTTACTACACAGACTGACTTTACCGTTGTGGGTTTAGTAACACTATAAAGAAATAAAACTATACAGCACACTCATGATTTTGACCTATTCTGTCATAAACCACTAAACATCAGGTAATTACAGGTTCCAGGTTTATCTACCCATTTTTATGAAAAACCTATTATATTTTGTTTCCAAAAAACAGAATGAAAGTATACAGTGCATTACGATAGAATATTCCTAAACAAGTATAACTATGTGAAATGAATGGATCCTGTTGTAGCCATGTATTATTGCCGTTAAAGAAGAAAACGATCCATGAGAAATGTCTAAACCAGGCCTAGTCTTCCAGCCTCTTATAAATACTTCATTCATTCTTCAGCCCAGGGGACTGTCTGCTTATAAACTATGGCTAAACTGCTCCCTATTTCAGTAAGTGCAGCCATTGGAATCAATCCACTTTTATGGTATTTGTTATCCACTAAGCGCGAACCAACTAGTGAAAGATTTATTAAGAATAAAGCCACTGTGCTCTATTCAGCTGCTTATTTTTCTTGACACAGAGCTTTTGTTGCTCCTAATCTGTTGGCTGCATCCCGATAAATGTAGTTATGAGGCTTCTGTTGTCATAAAACAAAACTATTCCAGAAGGAAGCTCAGAGAGCTTTAATGATGAGAAAAGTCCAGTCACCTCTACCAGCCAATCAGGTTTCAGCTTTCAGAACACTGTGGTTTATGTGGACTACTGCCCTTTACATATAGCCCTAGTTACCAACACCTGAAAAGAACACTTTGGTATTCAGCACGATACAGGCTCAAAGAACCATAGAATACCTAGACCAGGGCCATCCTAATAGCATTATTGGCCCCTGGGCAAAGTAATTCTCTGGGGCCCCTACAATGGAGACAGTGCAGGTAAACAGAAATCGAGTAGGTAAGGGGGAAGGGGATATCTGGGGTGTAGAGGGGTCAGAGTGTTGGGGGGGGGATATCTGGGGTGTAGAGGGGTCAGAGTGCTGGGGGGATATCTGGGGTGCAGAGGGGTCAGAGTGCTGGGGGGGATATATGGGGTGTAGAGGGGTCAGAGCGTTGAAGGGATATCTGGGGTGTAGAGGGGTCAGAGTGCTGGGGGGATTTCTGGGGTGTAGAGGGGTCAGAGTGCTGGGGGAATATCTGGGGTGTAGAGGGGTCAGAGTGCTGGGGGGATATCTAGGGTGTAGAGGGGTCAGAGTGCTGGGGGAATATCTGGGGTGTAGAGGGGTCAGAGTGCTGGGGGGATATCTAGGGTGTAGAGGGGTCAGAGTGCTGGGGGGGATATCTGGGGTGTAGAGGGGTCAGAATGCTGGGGGGGATATCTGGGGTGTAGAGGGTCAGAGTGTTGAAGGGATATCTGGGGTGTAGAGGGGTCAGAGTGCTGGGGGAATTTCTGGGGTGTAGAGGGGTCAGAGTGCTGGGGGGATATCTGGGGTGTAGAGGAGTCAGAGTGCTGGGGAGGGGTCAGAGTGCTGGGGAGATTTCTGGGGTGTAGAGGGGTCAGAGTGCTGGGGGGATATCTGGGATGTAGAGGGGTAGCCCGGGCTCAAGGACCAGCTGCTTTGGGGAAAGGGCAGGGGCCCCCCATGCTGCTGGGGCCCCTGGGCAGTGCCCAGGTGTGCCCTCTCATTAAGACAGCCCTGACCTAGACAGAACATTATTATTATAGGGGAGTTCCAGGTATGGGTATTTTATACAACATAGTTACACTGGTCCATTTTGTTTATAATGCAGCAGGCTAGCTGCTTAGCATTGGACCTGGAAGCTAGTGGAGGTGACTGGGGTAGGAGTGTCTACTACTTCAATGGTTTCCAGCTTCCAGGGGGATTGGTCAGGTATGGTATATACAGCCCTCAAAATTTACACTCGCCTTCTAGCATTTGGCGAGTGGAAAGTGTGGAGCCACATCGGAGGGGAGGGGGGTTGGCGGGCCAATTCTCCTCCCAGCGATCGGCCAGGAAACCGTGGGAAAGGTAGAGGAGAGGAAGAGGAAAGCTGGCCGGATTACACAGAGAGGGGAAACTCCGCTGTTAAAATAAATTTCCAGCCTCCTGGACAGGCTATCCTATGATAGACAGCATACTTGTCCAATACCAGGAAACTGAAGTAGTGTGACGTCTACCATAAGAGCTGGTCCAGGAGGTGGGACTTTGACAGCGGAATTCTCCTCTCTGTGTGATCTGGCTGGATTTCCTCTTCCTCTCCCTTCCCCAAAGTTTCCTGGCCGATTGCTGGGAGGAGAATCGGCTCCTATGAGGCTGCATTGATGGACACCGATGAGGGTGCATTGATGGGCACCGATGAGGCTGCATTGATAGGCACCGATAGTTACATAGTTACATAGTTAGTCAGGTTGAAAAAAGACACAAGTCCATCCAGTTCAACCACAAAAAATAAAAAAACAAAATAAAAAACACAGTAAAATCCTATACACCCAACTCCATACCCACAGTTGATCCAGAGGAAGGCAAAAAACCCCAGCAGAGCATCATCCAATTTGCTACAGCAGGGGAAAAAATTCCTTCCTGATCCCCCGAGAGGCAATCGGATTTACCCTGGATCAACTATACCTACAAATCTTAGTACTCAGTTATATTCTGTACATTTAGGAAAGAATCCAGGCCTTTCTTAAAGCAATCTACTGAGCTGGCCAGAACCACCTCTGGAGGGAGTCTGTTCCACATTTTCACAGCTCTTACTGTGAAAAAACCTTTCCGTATTTGGAGGTGAAATCTCTTTTCCTCTAGACGTAAAGAGTGCCCCCTTGTCCTCAGTGTTGACCGTAAAGTGAATAACTCAACACCAAGTTCACTGTATGGACCCCTTATATATTTGTACATGTTGATCATATCCCCCCTAATTCTCCTCTTCTCAAGAGTGAATAAATTCAGTTCCTCTAATCTTTCCTCATAGCTGAGCTCCTCCATGCCTCTTATCAGTTTGGTTGCCCTTCTCTGCACTTTCTCCAGTTCTCCGATGTCCTTTTTGAGAACTGGTGCCCAAAACTGAACTGCATATTCCAGATGAGGTCTTACTAATGATTTGTACAGGGGCAAAATTATATCTCTGTCTCTGGAGTCCATACCTCTCTTAATACAAGAAAGGACTTTGCTCGCTTTGGAAACCGCAGCTTGGCATTGCATGCTATTATTGAGCTTATGATCAACTGAGGCTGCATTGATGGGCACCGATGATGCTGCACTGATAAAGTTGTTGTTAATATTTATTTTTTGTAACTTAATTCTACATAAAACATGTAACAGTATCTTTTTATGAGATAATTTACAAGGGCGTGTTTTGGGGCAAGGCAGAATAGGTGTTGGGTGGGGCGACCGGTGGGAGCAACTCTTAAGGCCTGGCTAGTAGCTTAGGACTTGAAATTTTGAGCCCTGCTATATACATATAAACAGACAGATATACATATAGGTAGATTCACAGAGAAAGGCTTAAACTTGCGGCGGCGTAGCTTAGCCTGTTTAGGCTACGCCGCCGTAAGTTAGCGAGGCAAGTACATGATTCTCAATGTACTTGCCTGCTAATATACGGCGGCGTAGCCTAAAGCGGGCGGGCGTAAGGGCGTCGAATTTAAATGTGTGGAAGGGGGGCGTGTTTAATGCTAATCAGGGTTGACCTTACATTTTTGACGTTTTTTTGTTACTGCGCATGCGCCGGGCGCCTACATTTTCCAGTGTGCATTGCGGCTAAGTACGCCGCACGGGCCTATTGATTTCGACGTGGACGTAAACGACGTAAATCGCTATTCGCGGACGACTTACGCAAACGACATAAAAATTTCGAATCTCGCGGCGGGAACGGCGGCCATACTTTAACATTGTTATTCCACCTAATAGATGGAATAACTTTAGGCCTGCTAATGCCTTACGGAAACGGCGTTAAACTACTGCGGGGGCCGGGCGTACGTTCGTGAATCAGCGTATTAACTCATTTACATATTCTACGCCGACCGCAATGGAAGCGCCACCTAGCGGCCATCCGAAAAATTGCAACCTAAGATAGGACAGCGCAAGCCGTCTTATCTTAGATATGTTTAAGCGTACCTCTGTTTGAGCATACGCTTAAACATAAGTCGGCGTAGATTCTGAGTTAGGTCGGCTTATCTACTGATAAGTCGGCCTAACTCTTACTGAATCTACCTAATAGTTACAGCATAAGCTTATATCTTATGACTGGTTATCTTACCTACATGCATTATCTTCTAGCCTCTATCATACTGATTTATCTACTACTCCAATAAATGGAAAAATCGCACATATACACAGGACACATTTTACGCTTTCAGCAGAAATCACTTTCCATTTTCTTCTCTAAAGGTCATCATTGTTAGATTGTTGATAATTGTTAATAAACTGAGTCATTTTTCATAATGGAAACTTGGCAGAGAATTATGGAAGGAGTGGATCTAGGACTGTGACCCAGCTATTCATTTGTATAAGGTCAGGAAAGTCTTACTGCTTATATGTGCTGAACAGCTGGAAAATGGCACTGGGGTGGAAATGGAAAATGTTGATCAAGGGCACCTCACACTTTTCATATACTAGGTTATAGTGTCTGAAAAAGGTCACAATTTACCGATAGGACTTCAAGGGGCATTCCAAGGACAATACACATAAGCTTCAGCAAAGTCGATGGTTGTGACAAATGTTATTACTATTATCAGCAACTTCATCTTTTTTAAAGCAGGTCTTTTGCCCCACCCCTCTTACTGTATTTTAATCCACCTCACTGTATTTTAAAAAAAAATTACAAATTCTTACCCAAATCCACAGTCACAAAAGAGTCTTCTTTTTTCTGGACTGTAGTGTGAGATGGTTCTTCTTTGAATGCCCATGCTGTTCCCTGATGAAGTGGATGCTTTCCATTAGATAGTTATTTACGGTGTCCTGGAGATCATAAGAGTCATCATCAGAGAATCCTGAAGACTTCAAGTGGTGACATCATGAGGACAGAAACATGTCCAATTGGAAGGCCTTCTTTTTTTTTTTTTTTTTCGATTGTAATATATTTATTGAGTTACATATCATTTTCTGGTGCTGTGTGATGCCTTTGTTGTCCTTCGATAAGGCATGCTTGGTCAGGGTTCTGGGCATCAGAACGCTTATGGCACTCTTGATATCCTTTGATAATATTGTCTTTCTGTGTTCTCGTAGCATTCGTTTTCCTGCTTCAATTACCATCTTGTCACACAGGTTTTTAACAAATGAGGACATGGCACTCCGAGCTTTGGTGGACATTCTAAACTTGGGGCGAAGACCTGTGCGGACCTTCCTAAAGCGGAAGATGTAGGAGACAGGTCTGCGTTGCTTAGAAGGTGTTTGTATAGGAGCTCTGCTTGTCATCCGTCGGCCATGAGTCTGACGCTTGACAGGCGTCCGATTCTTTCTAGGTTGAGCCATCTTTAAATGAGCTTTAGTGATTCTTGTATCCTCAATGGCCACAGAGATGGTCTCCTTGGACAAAGGAATGGTAGTTGTGGAAGTTTAGCTAAGAAACCTCTTCCTCAAGGCAGCTTGGTCCAACGCGTCTCGCCTCCTCCAAAGCCAACGCCAACTGTTCGGAAGGCCTAAAGTTCAATGGCCGATCAAAAGAAAAGGTTATTCAGAGGAAGTAAAAAAGTGTGTTGGGAAGATAATTTTTTTCAGTTGTTGATGAGTAAAGGTGGGGATGGTTAGGGTGTAATTAGGGATTAAGTTTTTTTCAATTTTTGCGTGGCTGAATTAAATGGGCTTCACGTAGATATAAAAACAATTAGGAATGAATGAGAAAGTCACTCAGTAACAAAATGTGCTGGAATTGGCTAGCTACATAAGACGGATTTGGGGAGTAGAACGTGTTTGGAATGATTCTGAAGCTGAAACAGAGAGCTTACATTTGTCTATTTAACCACTAGGCTACCGACCGCTGTCAAATGACGGCGGGACGATAAGCCTCTCGTTCTGGGAGGACGTCATATGACATCCTCGCCTTCCCGAGCCACTAGGGGGCACGCGCGCACCCGCCACATCACTGGGAACCCGATGCGTGTGCCCGGCGGCCGCAATGTCCGCCGGGCACCCGGGATTGCCCAGTAACTGAGCAGGACCGTGTATTTCTGTGTGTAAACATAGAGATCCACGTCCTGTCAGGGAGAGGAGACCAAGGGTGTGTCCCCGGTACATACAGTAGGGACCTCCCCCAGTCAGTCCCCTCCCCCTACAGTTAGAATTACTCACTAGGGTACAAATGTAACCCCTTGATCGCTCCCTAGTGTTACCCATTCCCTGCCAGTGACATTTACACAGTAATCAGTGCATATTTATAGCACTGTTCGCTGTATAAATGTGAATGGTCCAAAAATAGTGTCAAAAGTGTCCAATGTGTTTGCCACAATATCGCAGTCACGATAAAAATCGCAGATCGCCGCCATTACTAGTAAAAAAATAAAAAATGCTTTAAATCTATCCCCTAATTTGTAGCCACTATAACTTTTGCGCAAACTAATCAATATTCGCTTATTGTGATTTTTTTTACCAAAAATATACATATCGGCCAAAACTGAGGAAAAACTTAGTTTTTATATACATTTTTGGGGGATATTTATTATAGCAAAAAGTAAAAAATATTGCTTTTTTTTCAAAAGTGTTGCTTTTCTTTTATTTATAGCGCAAAAAATAAAAACCGCAAAAGTGATCAGATACCACCAAAAGAAAGCTCTATTTGTGAGAAAAAAATGGTTAAATTCATATTGCTGGTATGCACCAAAGCAATGTGGGAAAATTGACTGTAGATTTTAACATGGGAGCAAATACCTGGAGTGAAGAAGGTGATTGATAATAAGTCTGGGTGTACTACCCCTAGTATAGGGGCATTGAAGAAGTATTCATACCCCTTGACATTTTCCAATTTTTTTCATGTTACAACCAAAAACATACAGTAAATGTATTTTATTGGGGTTTTATGTGATAGAACAACACATACGTGCCACATAATTGTGAAGTGGAAGGAAAATTATACGTTTTTTTCATAATTTTTTTTACAAATAAATATGTGAAAAGTGTGGCGTGCATTTGTATTCAGCCCCCTTTACTCTGATACTAAACTAAAAACTAAACTAAACTAAAATCTAGTGGAACCAGTTGCCTTCAGAAGTCACCTAATTAGTAAATAGAGTCAACCTGTGTGTTATTTAATATCAGTTTAAGTACAGCTGTTCTGTGAAGCCCTCAGAGGTTTGTTAGAGAACCTTAGTGAACAAACAGCATAATGAAGGTCAAGAAACACACCAGACAGGTCAGGGATAAAGTTGTGGAGAAGTTTAAAGCAGGGTTAGGTTATAAAAAAATATCTCAAGCTTTGAAAAACTCATGGAACATTGTTCAATCTATCATCCGAAAATGCAAAGAGTATGGCACAACTGCAAACCTACCAAGACATGGCCGTCCACCTAAACTGACAGGCCGGGCAAGGAGAGCATTAATCAGAGAAGCAGCCAAAAGGCCCATGGGAACTCTGGAGGAGCTGCAGAGAGTCGCATCTCAGGTGGGAGAATCTGTCCACAGGACAACTATTCGTGGTGCACTCCACAAATCTGGCCTTTATGGAAGAGTGGAAAGAAGAAAGTCATTGTTAATAGAAAGCCATAAGAAGTCCCGTTTGCAATTTGCGAGAAGTCATGTGGAGGACACAGAAAACATGTAAAAGAAGGTGCCCTGGTTCAGATGAGACCAAGATTGAACTTTTTGGCCTAAAAGCAAAACGCTATGTGTGGTCAGAAAACTAGCCCTACACATCACCCTGAACACACCATCCCCGCTGAAACGTGGTGGCAGGATCATGTTGTGGGGATACTTTTCTTAAGCAAGGACAGGGGAGCTGGTCAGAGTTGATGGGAAAATGGAGGGAGCCAAATACAGGACAATCTTAAAGGAAAACCTGTTAGGTCTCGTACACACGACCGGGTTTCTCGTCAAAAACCAGCAAGAAAACTGCTTCTTGCCGAGATTCCCGTTCGTGTATGAGGCATTCAGGTTTCTCGTCTGGAAATCTGTCCAGAATCTCGACGAGAAAAAAAGAGAACCTGCTCTCTTTTTTCTCGTCGAGATTCTTGTCGGCCTGTTTCCCGATGAAAAACCTGAGAGTGTGTATACTTGCCTGTCGCCGTGGAAACCCGCACATGCTCGAAATGACTTTGACGCATGCGTGGTAGCTTCCACGGCATAGGTAGGGTGAAGCAAGATGGCGGCGACGGCATCGAATGTGACGAGCGATGACGTCACTGCATTCGTTCCTTTCAAGAGAACCGCGGTTCTTTTGAAATGAAAATCAGTACACTCCGGCGGCAAGAGTTTCTTGCCAAGAATCTCGTCAGGGAAAACGACTGTTTTTTCCTGACGAGATTCTCGGATGTGTGTACGAGGCCTGAGAGTCTGCATGCAAGATTTGAGACTGGGGTGGAGGTTCACCTTCCATCAGGACAACGGCCCTAAACATACAACCAGAGCTACAATGGAATGGTTTAGATCAAAGCATATTTATGTGTTAGAATGGTCCAGTCAAAGTCCAGACCTAAATCCAATTGAGAATCTGGGGCAAGATTTGGAAATTGCTGTTCACAGACGCTCTCCATCCAATCTGACAGAGCTTGAGCAATTATGCAAAGAAGAATGGGCTAAAGTTTTACTCTCTAGATGTGCAAAGCTGGTAGAGACATCCCCAAAAAGACTTGCAGCTGTAATAACAGCGAAAGGTTGATCTACAAAGTATTGACTCCGGGGGTGCGGAATACAAATGCACGCCGCACTTTTCACATATTTATTTGTAAAGAAAAATTGAAAACCAAAACCATTTATAATTGTCCTTCCACTTCACAATTATGTGCCCCTTTGTGTTGGTCTATCACATAACTAACAGATTTTTGAAGATTGGAGTTCACCCTAAATTCTAGGAACTTTTTGAACGTATGTTTTTTTTCTGTATGCACCTTACATGAGCAAAAAAATGCACTATATTAGAAATATTTGTTAAGGGATAATGTCCAAGGCTGGGTTCACATCAGAGCTGCATGCAGCTCACAGCAGGGGTCTGGTGCGTCCTTGTACACAGTTTCAGGGCTGAATTCGGATCTGAAACAGACCAAAAGACACACAGAGTAGGTCTAGAGATAGTGGGAGATAGGTCTGTGAGGAGTACTGTGTGTAGCCAGGTGCTTGGCCAAAAAGACTGAAAGCAGTTTTGGACACTGTGCTGCAGTTGCAGTCTGTGCTCCCACTGGACTATTATACTAAATTAAGTAACACTATCTGCCTCTCGCCAGCAAGGGGGAGACTACAAGAAGGAGTTCAAGAGACTTTAGTATGCCGCACTGAACTGTAGAAGATGGAGTTCAGAAGACAAATCCTGCTATGAAAGACAGTGGACCAGTGGAATACAATTTCCAGGAAGAGACTGTTAACTGTTTTCCTGGGCTGTAGACTGGAGGGTTTCATCTTGCTGAGAGGAGACCAGAAAGTGAGCACTGCTGTTCTTGTGCGCACATCTGCCTGCTATAACTGCGTGGCCTCAGAGTGCCGATAACCTGTGTGTTGTGACTGGAGTTGCCCAGGTGCAGAGCTGCCAAAGTAGGCGACAGCTGAGGACCTGGATTGAGGACTGCTTTATCACTGGGACTCATGAGAGGCCGCTGCTGCAATTGATTTTCCGCTGCTAGCAGAGACTGAGACTATACAGAGACTTTCAATCCACTTAGTGGCTTCTATCACTGCATGCAGAGTTTGAAGAGACTGTACTCACTTGCACCACCTTAAAGACTGGGCCCCACCATTAGCTGGCTAAAGCTTCAGCGCTATGAACTGCCTACCAACTAACTGCTTCACGGGGTCTTTGTTTTGAAACTCTCTCGCTAGAGGTACCTCTCTAGGGACATAAATAGACATACAATTCTTGTATCCATATTGAGTGCACTGTTTGTTATAGACTACTGGTTGCAGAGGAGTTACTGTGGGTTAGTCATTATCACTAATACTATTTGCTACTGATACTTTTTTTTCTGATACTGTTTATTGCTGAGTTAACTTTGCTCATTTGGTACAGTTTCCTAACAGTGTGAACAGGTTGACTTTTCTACCTGCTCATTTGTGTATGTAATGCCATTTACCCACTATATCCAAAACTAAAAAAATAGTTTTACCTTTAGTTATACTTTTAGCCTGGGTTCACACTGAAGGCGGGTGATTTCAAACCCGCATTTCCTGCACAGATGTCTGTTGAAATCGCCCCCGAAGTTGGCAAAAGTAGTGCAGGAACTACTTTTGGGAATCGGTGCGGCGCTGCAAAGTCGGCGTCGCACCGATTCGGACAGCGGTGATTTGACATGTCAAATCTCATGTCAAAACAACTCGATGTGAACGGGGGCTAAAGCTTACAAGGTACTCTAATGCTGCGTACACACGATCGGTCAATCCGATGAGAACGGTCTGATGGACCGTTTTTATCAGACCAAACCGATCGTGTGTGGGCCCCATCGGTTATTTATCCATCGGTTAAAAAATGTGAAACTTGTTTTAAAATGAACCGATAGAAAAAAAAAACAATTGTTTTTAGGCACATCCATCGGTTAAAAATCCACGCATGCTCAGTCTAAATTAGGGGACGGGAGCGCTCGTTCTGGTAAAACTAGCGTATGTTATGGAGATAGCACAATCATCACGCTGTAACAGACAGAAAAGCGCAAATCGTCTCTTACTAACACGAAATCAGCTAAAGCAGCCCCAAGGGTGGCGCCATTGGATTTGAACTTCCCCTTTATAGTGCCGTCGTACGTGGTTTATGTGACTGCGTTCTGACACGATCGTTTTTTTAACCAATGGTGTATAGGCACGACTGACCATCAGTCAGCTTCATCGGTTAACTGATGGAAAAATCCATCAGACCGTTCTCATCGGATTGACTGATCGTGTGTACAGGGCATTACCCTCCTGGCTGTGATGTCCAACACTCAAAAGTGCCCAGACAAATTCATAAATACTTTAGGAGATGAGGCTGGTAAAATATGTGTAGTTCAAAAGTGTATTTAGTTATTTGTCTGGCATTCAGCTTTAATCTTTATAGATATTAGGTCACCAAGTGTATATATAAGAAAGCTGTAGATACGTCAGACAGAGAAGGGTTAACTTTGCTTGGTTTGTCTCATGTACAAGGCAGCTCTTCCATATTGAGGTCACCTTATTCCATTAACATGTTATTTATGCTAGAATGGACATAGTAACTGGGTCTTAGCCTAACATCATCTGTACTGATTTCCTATGCATGAGTGAATCCTCCCCTGTTTATCCATATCCAAGAGCATGCTTTATGCATAAGCCATGTCCCAGAAAAGCAGCGCAGTGCTCACTTCAACTGCATTCCTTCCCTTTACCATGCCATTCGCTCTGTATCTATACAGTAGCCCCAATGCCCTTTTATTGGGTATGACAAGGATGCCAGAAAATTGCCAGCTTGCTAAAATGTTCATCTTTTTTATATGATTGTTCAGCAGTTTGTAATTTTTACAACTATTGCTGCAGGGCTTAGTTTTATATCGTAATTCCAATTATCTTCTTCATGCTGATCTTTTTTTTGTGCCAGATTCATCACAGATCCTGTGACCGTTCTGCTGTGTCCTTCCCTCACAGGTTCTGGATCAGTAGCAGAGCATGGACACAGGATGGACGCTAAGATGACTAACATAATGTGAAATTACCAGGTTTCTTGTGATTAAAGTGAATTTCTACATTGGTAATAAGGAATAAATAAAATATAAACTCAACATAATTTCCTCAATTGGGTAGAAAATGTTTATTTTAGTAAAGATTATCCAAATTTTCATCTGCATGACCCCAAAAAATGTATCTATTGTCACTGAAGAGTCATCCTTGTTTCATAAAAAATGACAGACATGTTTTCCTTATACGGTTTATTTATTTTTAATGTATAACCCATATAAGTACCGGCACATTTTTCTCTTTGTCCTTCTCTTGCCCATTATTCCACTCTCTTTGTTTCTGAAATTGGTGTTGTGTGTGCACCCCAAACCTCAAACACATATGCATGTGCATGCTTGTGTATATATACACCGACAGTGTCAGTAGGGCAGTGGACGGTGTCGGTAGTTTTTTAAGTTTTTTATTATTTTTATTTTTTATTTTTTTAATAATTGTTGAACCATTTTTTTTAGGAGCTTTGGCGAAATAACAGGGGTCTAAACAGGGGGGAATCTGCACCACATAGGGTGATTAGGGTGTGCCCAGACACACCAGGCACACCCTGTGCGCACACCTATGGTTGTTGATGCAACATGCTATGATACTCAGTTGGTTTCTGAATTTTGGCATGGAAAACCAAAATTTTAAATTTTAGGGCCAGATCCACAAAAGGGATACGACGGCGTAACTGCTGTTACGCCGTCGTATCCCTGTTCCTAACTATAGAACTGATCCACAGAATCAGTTTTCCATTGTTAGGCAGAAGATCCGACATGTGTAAGGGACTTACACTGCCAGATCTTAGGATGCAGTACCGCATCCGCCGCTGGGGGCATTTCGTGTCTGGTATGCAAATTAGCACTTACGGAGATCCACGAAGCTTTTCAGCTTCGTTTTTTCTCCGTAAGTTTTAGTTTGCAAACACAAAATTAGGGCTGCTTTTACAAAGTGTAAACTGTTTACACCTTGTAAAAACAGACCCTTCTGTCCAGCGACGCAATTTTTGTTTAATTTTTAATTTTTTTTTTCGCGCCGTATCTTTTTTTTTTCCCGACGCAACTTTATTGACCCGTCGCAATCCACAAAGCTCGGCGTAACGTAATTTCGCGCTATGCACGTCTAGGTAAGTGCTTTGTGGATCGGGCACTTAGGTAGAAATGTTAAGGCAGTGTAACTTAAATGGAAAAAATTAAGTTACGCCGGATCTTTGTGGATTACCCCCTTAGTTTAAAATAGGGGGTTTAACCCTTACCCATACCTCCCAACATTTTGAGATGGGAATGAGGGACATCTACTAGCAAATGTATAAAGGCATATGCCATGCCCCCCTGCCACACCCACTTAAAGGAGAATTAACCCACAAAAAAATTAACAAAGTTAATTAATTGCACAAGTGTTTTTAATTAATTGCACAAGTGTTTTTAATTAATTGCAATTAAGTGTTTTTTCTACCACTACTATTCCTTTATATTGGCTTTTAACATTTACAAATGCAGCCATTTAGAATTTGGATGAAATGTTTAGCACTTGGAATCACTTTTTGAAAGATAAAAAGTGCATTTCATATACAACTATATAGATCAGACCAACATGAGTGACAAATGAAGGGGAAAGAGGGACATAGGGACATTCTTCCATATCAGGGACAGTCCCACGAAATCAGGGACAGTTGGGAGCTATGCATCTATGTTTATGGAGGATTGTTATTTGTTTATGCTCTAACAGTTAGGTGACATATACAACCACGCATGGGCATGTTTTTTACATATCACATGTAGGGCAGCCCATTGATTTGAGGCCAGCAACATGAAAAGCTATGAAAAAGTCCATTTTGATGTGCACATTTGAGTGCCATTACCAATTAATAGAACTTCTGTGCATCTGATTAAAGGGCAGCTCATTTCTGTGCCTGTTGGGAAAGCATACACTTTTTCATGCATTCCCTCAATGCATAAATGTGAACTTAGGGGTTAAAGTGGATGTAAACCCACTCTCACACTTTCTTAACTACTGCCATAGTGCTGATCTATAAGGATATACATGCCTCCTGCCTGTATCCTTACCTGTCAAATGTTTCCCCTCTGTCTGTTATAAGAAATTAAAAACTGCAGATTCTGTGGGTGGGTCTGTTGTCTGGAGCTCTGTGGGTGGAGTTGTGATGTCAGTAGACTCCCCGCCCACCTCTACACTCCCCTTGTCAACATGCATTTTCTCTTGTGTATTACTTACACTAAATTCTGCTATGATGACTAACATCCAGTCAAAATCCAGAAAAGTAACCACATGACGTCAGAAAAGGAGTGGGGGTGGGAATTTAAAAATAATACCTGTCTCAGGCTAGTGCATGAGATATGTAAATAACCCGTCACTCACAGCAAGGGGGAGGATTTGACAAAGTTTTTCTCTGTTTGTCAAGATTTTTCTCACTGAACAATAAAAGAGGATTGCTCAGAGCCGGATTAACTCTGTGTGGCAAGACTGGGCACAGATGATAGAACATCTTAATTGTGCCAGCAAAAAAATAAATAAAAAAAAATCACTTTAATTTACTAAAGACAAACAGACTGCCCACTTTTGCAAAGTGCAGTTGCTCCAGAGCTTAGTAAATGAGGTGAGGCTTCACTTTGTAAAAAATATCCAATCTGGAGCAAGAAAAATAAAAAAAACACCATTTTTGTCTGCACATGATTAGACGATGGAAGTCAGCAGAGCTTCTGCTCATTTACTAACCTCTGGAGCAACTGCAACTTTGCAAAGTGCACAGTCTATTTTCCTTTAGTAAATATATCCCATTGAGTGTTTAGTTTATGTGTTGAGTTTAAACTTTTGGTTGTACAGAGTTTGGATAACACAGGGTTAAACAGAATGGTCATAAAACGACTTCACATTATCTGGACATACAGAGTGATTGGGGGTTGCATATTATTATAAGAAGAGGTTGTTCTCTTTGAGCAGTACCATTGTGATTTTTCTTGTTTTATCCATTAGTAGATGAGCTCAGACGTCTTTTGATTATAGACATCTTTTGATTATAGACATTATTGCATGGTCACCTTTCATTCTCTACCTTCCCAACATCCCTAGCCGGTCACCCCACAGACACTGCCACTGAAATAAAATCCTCCACAACTGACTCACCCCACCAACTGTCTCACACCCCCATCCCACTGGTGCTTGGGGTGAAAAATTGGTATCAGTTATTTCCCTAATCTGGATTTCTCTCACTTCCTGGACCCCAACCCCCCACAGCTCTGCCGGCTTCCCTCCTTTCCTCTCCCAATGGCATGTGATGAGCAGTGATTGATACTAATCACTCACTATATTCATTCATAACTGAGCATAGTAAACTGTGTTTACTATGCTTCAGTTTATGAATGGGCAGTAGTCTCTGTCTCCTGTTTATTCATTCTCAGTGCAACTGAGTCTGCAGAGAACGGGACTGGGGAATCTGTCTCCTCAGTACCTGTCTCTGTCTCCAAAGTGAGACTTCAGGAGGTCTGTTTACACCCCTGATATCTCACCAAATACCCCCCCAACAGAGTTGTGAATAAAAAAAAAATAATACAAATTATAAAATTTAATAAAAAAAGATTTTTTGGGTAAAAAATCTGAATTAAAGATGTGTTAAACTCTGTACTACCACTTGTACCTACAGTTAAAGCGGTAGTTCACCCTCCTTCACCCCATTATTCCATTACTTTCGGCATCGTAGCGCGAGCTACGGTATGCCGGTCTTAAATTTTTAATCCCCGTACTCACTGTGCTATTGTTGATTGAAGAATCCGACTCCCGCGGGGAATGGGCGTGCCTATGGAGAGGGAGGATGATTGACGGCCGGCTCTGGCACGTCACGCTCCCCGAAGACAGCCGGAGTAGGTCTCGGCTATTCACAGCGCCTGCGCACAGGCTATGCGCAGGCGCCGTGAATAGCCAAGCCTATTTCGGCTATTTCCGGAGAAGCGTGACGTGCCAGGGCCGGCCGTCAATCACCTTCTCTCACCATAGGAACGCCCATTCCCCGGATTCTTCAATCAACGATAGCACGGTGAGTACGGGCATAAAAAATGTAAGACCGGCATACCGTAGCTCGCGCTACGATGCCGAATTTAATTGTCTAATAAAAAAAAACTTTTTTTTTTTTTCTAACAGGGCGAACCCCCGCTTTAAGCCTATAATACAGCTTACCTGTAGGTACTGTGAATATTTCCTAAACTTGCATCGTTTAGGAGATATTCAGAGTGCATGCAGCTGATGACATCATCAGCGCATAAACGCTGAAAGTCTGGCTTACAGTGCCGGTGTCGTGCCGGTGTCCTGCCGAAAATGTTCCCGGTGGATTAGGACTCCCCTGTACTGCGCAGGCGTGGCGCTTGAGCAGTACGCACCTCAACCGAGAGTCAGCTCTACACGGCGCATGTGCAATGACTATGGGCCCTTTCACACCAGCGGACGAACGGTCCGCTTTTCATAAGTCCGTTTACGGACTTACAATGGTTCCCTAAGGGATCACGGTTGTTAGCGGATGGAGCATCCGCTAACGTCCGTAATCACCCGCCTCCGTCAGGATCCGGTTTTTCAGACGGAAGAAAACCCTATTTTTCTTCCGTCTGACGGATCGGATCGAATGAATACGGACAGACGATTCCCCATAGGGGAGAGCGGAGGAGAGACAGGGCGGTCTCTGCACTGTGTGCGGGGACCGCCCTGTCCGCCGACAGCTCAGCGGGAATTAACGGAGGAATCCCCACTGAGCCAAACGGGCTAACGGAGCGGATCTATACAGATCCGCTCTGTGTGAAAGAGCCCTATCACATATGCCACATGCTCCCAATGCTAGTGCTACTCTGCAAGGGGCAGGGGTGGTTTTAACAGTAAAGTACACGTCTTAGCGGAGCGTGTTGATGGGCGGGTTTTGCAATGGCAATGTTGATGGGCGGATTTGCCCATCAACATGCCCTTCTAAACCATGTACTTTATTGTTAACCACTTAACCCCCGGACCATATTGCTGCCCAAAGACCAGAGCACTTTTTGCGATTCGGCACTGCGTCGCTTTAACTGACAATTGCGCGGTCGTGCGACGTGGCTCCCAAACAAAATTGGAGCTTTCTTTTGGTGGTATTTGATCACTTCTGCGGTTTTTAGTTTTTGCGCTATAAACAAAAATAGAGCGACAATTTGGAAAAAAAAAATTTTTTTTTACTTTTTGCTAAAATGCTATAATAAATATCCCCCAAAAATATATATAAAAAAAATGTTTTCCTCAGTTTAGGCCGATACGTATTCTTCTACATATTTTTCGTAAAAAAAATCGCAATAAGCGTTTATTGATTGGTTTGCGCAAATGTTATAGCGTTTACAAAATAGGGGGTATTTTTATGGCATTTTTAATAATATTTTTTTTTACTAGTAATGGTGGCGATCAGGGTTTTTTTCGGTACTGCGACATTATGGCGGACACTCATATTTGGGACCATTGGCATTTTTATAGCGATCAGTGCTATAAAAATGCATTGGATTACTATAAAAATGCCACTGGCAGGGAAGGGGTTAACACTAGGGGGCGTGGAAGGGGTTAAGTATGTCCCTGGGTGTGTTCTAACTGTAGGGGGGGTGGCCTCACTAGGGGAAATCACTGATCTTCTGTTCATACATTGTATGAACAGAGGATCAGCATTTCCCCCCCTGACAGGCGGCGGCGATCGCGCCCGCCGGGCGTGCCCCTAGTGGCCTGCGGGAGAGCTGACGTAAAGCTACAGGCTCTCGCGCAGGGGAGCCGACTTGCCGCCGTAATATGACGGTGGGCAGTCGGCAAGCAGTTAAAATCACCCCCGCCCCTTGCAGAGTAGCACTAGCATCGGGAGCGTGCGGCATGTCATAGTCATTGCACATGCGCCGTGTAGAGCTGACTCTCAGCTCTATATGTTCGGCTATTTTCGGAGACTCGGCGGCACACCTGCACAGTACAAGGGGGTCCTTGTCCGCCGGGCGGAACTTATTCGGCAGAACAACCGGACCTTCAGAGCCCGTGCTGTTAAGGTGGCACTGCCCATGAGAGGCTCCCAGTACATTTATTTGGGTCACCAGCTTTAAGTTTCCTGCCACTCTTCATGTCTCCAAGCTAGGTGCCCCTCCACAAAGGCCGTATTTCATTAATGTTGCATCAGAAAGATGGCTGCTTTGTGGTGGCCATCTTTAAACCTGGGGACCCCATGATCCCCTTGTGCCTGGGGGCCCCATGAGTTGTCAGTCTGCCCCTGACTGTATGAGCTACACATTTCTGCTATTATAAACAAATGTAAAATATAAAGTAAACTATAAATGAAACATACGGGATCAATTTCTGCTAGGTAGTTCTATTGTTTTGTTTCTAAAATATTCTGCATTTCATCTTTATGTTTCTTCTGCAAGAATCTTTTTGTCTCTTTTTTTATCCTGCAATTATCTTTGCTATTATGTTTTTTTTTAAGGCAACATTGCAGTGAATGTGACGTGTCATCCAAGATTCTAGAAAGGGGCATATGGAGATAAAATGATAATAACAAAAATGAATACATGTCTGGGAAACCAGCCAAAAACAGGAGTTTGTATTTGTATTGACACATTTTTTAAGACAGACAAAGAAAAGAAAAGAGCGCTGTATCAAGTTCTTTGCTTTCAGCTGCCAATCAAGGACCAATTCAGCAGGCTTTAAGTAAATTACAGGAGACTCTTAATTTTTCAACTGTCTGTTTGAATTCTGTGCAAGGAGGACAATGGTTAATAAGCATACTTACCGTCTGTCTGGTGTGATTTAGACTATGTATGAATTCGTTGTTTCAGATTTTAGAACAGATTAACCACGTAAGGACCGAGCCTCTTTCTGAGATTTGGTGTTTACAAGTTAAAAATATATATTTTATTTTGCTAGAAAATTACTTGGAACCCCTAAACATTATGGCCCGGATTCACATACATTGGCGCATATTTATGCCGGCGTAGCGTATCTAATATATGCTATACCAGGGCTCAATACATCCTTGTCCTTTAAACCTTTCTTATAGGGTAATGTCACGGCCGTGATCGATTATCATTAAACTTCATTAGAACATACCCTATACACTTATCTATCACTGGCGCAAATCATAGAGATTTAATTTGTAAACCATATATATATATCTTAATATAGATCGCAGTGTTAGGGCTAATTATACCTGTGCCTTGTATACTAGCCCTATATAGATCTATTAAACCATTTTTTTGTTAAAATATATGATATAAACTTGATGATTTATGATTGGATTGCTTTTCTCTCTACTACTGACTGATATGTATCTCCTGTGCTTTGTTTTTTGCTCTGTTCTGTTTTGTTATGTTTTGTTTTTGTTTTTGCTTGGAGGGTATCTTGTTTTATTATTATTATTTTTTGTTTTGCTATATTTAACCTGATGAATTAACAATTGGAAGGTGTGAAAACTTTCCAAAAATATTTACTACTACAGATGCCTTTTTCATTAACCTTCCCCCAGATAAGACAATGTGAAAATAAACCATTGGACATATAGCTGAGAGAAATCACTAGCATATTCTTATATATTCCTTTATAGTTAAATACACATTTCATTGTGTATAACTTACTACTAGTGTTTATTAAAACTTTTTGTTTGTGTCTTCAAAGCTCTGAACTATTCCACCTAATAAACGGAGGTTTCCTTGATGCGGGGGTAGGTTGGACTTTGCACAACCTTGGTGTGGCCAATCACTGGTCCCAATACAGGGGGCGTGTTCTCTTTAACGCCTCCCGTCCCATCATCAACATCAGATGGGATGCGCGCGCACATCCGGCCACCTCATCATCCTTGGCCGGTCTGAGACTGTCAACACATGTCTCCTCCCTATGCGCTCCAGCCTACATCATCACGCTGGAGCGCACTGGATGCGCGCGCAAGTAACTTGGGACGCGTGGACCGGATATGATGCCAGGGGTCATGCTTGAATCTTATCATTTCCGGTGGAGATGCCGTTCTTAAGGCCAGCGCTGACACAATGTATGTCAGACGCTGACTTGGACGGCGTGAGGGAAGATATCACAGTACACGTGGAAGTTTGCTTCAGTCAGCTCTCTGGTGTTACAACACAAATAAGGTAATTACTTTCTAGTTCATCTCTTTGGGTTTTAATCCTCTATGTAGGCTTTCTTGGTCATGGGCATGAACTTAATCTACTCATTACTCTATCTATTTTTAGAATCGGAACCTAAATAGATATAACGGCCCTTGGACCATTCTGACAGTATTGCCTTTAAGTATAATGCCACTGGGATAGCATATCCCCCTAGGACATCAGCTTATAGCACTATATACTCCATGTTATTAACCATCTAAGGTAAACTCTCTTCCTTTTCAATTACATTATTTTCTAATAGACGGGCACTACGCTGCAATGCAACAGTTACTTATTTTTTTAAAAAATAAATTGAATTCATTTATATACTTATATGCATACATATTTTGTATTTTACTTACTTATAGAATATATTATGAATTCAGTATGAACTACACTGGACTATATTGACAGCCTTAACCCTATATCTAAACTTCACTACTACTGAGGTAATACTCTCTAGTTTTTTATATATATTTGTTAGACTGTATCCATACTTATTCAAGGCTTAGATACTTACTCGGTCTATGTCCATTTAAAAACAAGATACTTATTTTAATTTAACAAAAATGTCTATAAATATATATGGATACCTCCTTAATCTGCTGTATCATTATTATTCTTTCTTCTCCTTTTATATCTTCATTTTTAATTCCTTAGGAGAGAATTAGATACAACGTACAAATACCTGTATCTCTTCCTCCTCAATTGTGGTGACCCCCTCTATACATCTCATTGTCCGCACCTGTTAAAATCAAGTGGATCTGGCTTCCACTGATTGAAAGTGCAGCAGTCAATACCTTCCGCCCGCATCGGGTTCGCCTCCGCTACTTTCTTGGCAGCTTGTTCTGCCATGGTTTTTGAGCTTTTTAAACACATAATGGTAAGCGCACTATATATTTTAGTATCTGTATCTGTGTTGAACACTCATTTACAAAGTTTAAATATATTACATTGATCATACCTGTATTAATGATTAACTCTTATGTCGTACACAGACCATTACATGTAAATAAGGAACAGAAGTATCATGCAAGCCCTGATGAAGCACATCTAAGTGCGAAACTAGTTGGCAATATCGCATCTACTTTTCTTCTAATTATAACCTTCATTTCCTTTTTTGTATAAATCATGTAAATTTGGTCGTGATCATGTATATTTCATTTTTTGCTAACTTATTTTATGAAATGTGAAACTTTATATCTATTTAATTAAATTATTTTTGATATCTAAAAACCTTGTGTTTTGTGCGCCTACCTTCGATACTAAGAGCAACACACCTCACGTAAAAATCCCTATATTTGGAGAGGAGATTTTCCTCCTCCCCTTATATAAGCTAAACCCTTTTATTTTTTACAATTTTGATGGGATTGTGAGTGACTGTTGCTCAAGAGGAAGTCATTCATTCACCTACATACTTGTTTCTCTGTTTCCTTATCTTGGGTGTAAAACCCGCTATGGTGGAATGAATGGCCTCCAGTACTAAGGTGACAACCAAAACTTATTGATTTATTACTCTTTTGATTTATTATTTGAATTATTTATGAAACTTTCAAGGATATCCTAGGTTTAACACTGTCTAACTACACAAATTGGGCCTAATCTTTATATAGGTACTGAAGGGAGTTAAATTCCATTTTTTATCTCCCCTCCTTTTCTTCCAAACTTTTTTTCCCCCCCCCTTTCCTTGTGTCCCACACCCTCCCACAATGTCACAGTTTTCCGGCTTAGACTGGGAAAAGTTTTTGGATACCATTCAAAATTCGTATACCTCACAAGCAAAAACGGAAGTCGGACTCGACGTTTTCTTTTTGAAACTTAAAAGGTTAATGGAAAGAAAGTCAAATCTAGGGTGGCACATTCGATTTTTTGACCGATATCTTAAAGAAAAGGTCAATCCTCAGGGATTAAGAGTGCAAATTTTCCCCACGTTCGAAATGACCGAATCGACATTAAAAGATAAATGGGAGGAAAATTTAAACACATGTTCTTCTAACATGATGATAATGTTAAAGGATAAACATATCATTGATCTTGCAGAATTAGACAGAGAAATTGAGAACTTACGAAGTTCGGGTAACCATCTAATTTCCAGTAGCGAATATCAGAAAAAAGAATCAGATCTGCTTGAACACTTAGAAAAATATAATAAGAATGTTATTATGAGAAAAGATCAAAAATTCTATAAGGACCAACTAGCATTTGCAGGAGGTTATGCATACAAATGGCATCACAACTCCAACCAGAAGGGAAAGAAAACTTTTAGGCGTAACAACCAACATGAAACTACTGTATATAAATCTGACTCAGATGTATCAGCTTCATCCTCTTCCATTTCTTCACAGAGAACTACTTCAAAACCGTTTCGAGGAACAGCAGGAAGAGGACGCGCACCTAAACGCGGTAACGGTGGTGGGCACAATGCACAAGGGGGGACACTTAAGAAACGTATGGTCTCCCCTCAGGTCCCCATAGATCGATCTAAAAAGAACCAAGAACAGGGAATAGACACAAGTGGTGACCTGGTGGTGGGAAACACTCCTTTGGTGATGTTCGCTATGGAGAAGGAAATTACAAGCCTAAAAGAACAGGGAGCAATCCCAAAAACTAGCAATAGAATAACCAACTCAGGTAACATCCCTTTAGGACCCTGCCTAATTCCATCTACACCAGTGGCCGCAATGAAATTAGGAAAAATGGATCCCTTTGTGGTCAAGCAGATGCAGCTGACTCAGGACTAGATATTGTTAACCTCTCGACATACAATCTCTCATCCACTGAGATTGAGGTATTGCGATTGGGACTTAGTTTCTGCCCCTCACAAAAAGTGGATAAATTTACCCTAATTAAAGATTTACATTTATTTGCTAGAAATCTTACATATAAATTTATGTTTGATACTGACAGAGGACGTATAGCATCTAGGGAAGATGAATTATATAAAGACTTCAAGGTACAAGACTTCAGAGCCTTGAAAATCTTGATCCAATTGTTGGACGAAAACGAGAGCTCTGAAGATCTTATTGACCTTTCCGATGAAATAGAACCAGAAATAGAACTGATTCCGGAACCCTGTAAGTTTAGGACCAAATCACAAAGATTCCCTAACTTGCAAACCTCCCCAGCAGTATGGGCTTTCCTTAAGCAAACAAGAAAACAAATTGAAAATCTAGTAATTCCTAAAATTTCTGATAACAATTTATCAAAAAAACAACAGCAAGCACTTACCGAACTCACTAGTAATAGTGAATTGGTAATAAAACCTTCCGACAAAGGGGGCAATGTGGTTGTAATGACAAGGATCCAATATATTAAAATGTGCGACAAAATTCTATGTAATGACAACTGGTACAAAATAATAGCAGAAGATGATGTTCCAAAAGCCAGATCTGATTATATTTCATTAATCTCACTGGCATTTCAACAGGGATTGATTGATCAAGATTTGAGGGAATATCTAGAAATTAAGTGGCCTATAACTCCTACGTTTTATTCATTGCCCAAAATACATAAGGACATCAGGGATCCACCCGGGCGCCCCATTATCTCGGGTATAGGCAGCCATACGGAAACTGCAAGTAAGTATGTAGACATGCAATTGAGACCTCATGTAATGGCGCTACCATCTTACCTCAAAGACACGTTGGAACTTTTAAAAATAGTCGAAGGCATGAGTGTACCCCCAGGATCAATTTTGGCAGCAATAGACGTAGAGGCCCTCTACTCTAGTATCCCTCACACAAAAGGGATTCAGGTCATTTCCCAGTTTTTACGGGAACAAGACCACAATAATTGGAAACTTTGTAACTTCGTTACGGCCTTGCTTGAGCATATATTGACTAACAATGTTTTTGTCTTTAATGGCTCAACCTACCTCCAGGTGCAGGGTGTGGCGATGGGGACTTCTTGTGCCCCATCGTATGCCACCCTGTACCTGGGGGGGTGGGAGAGAGCCATTTTCTCAGATGACTCCGCCGCGATATACCTCCGCCATATTTTATTATGGCGGAGGTATATTGACGATGTTCTAGTCGTCTGGACTGGCGGTGCGGACCTTTTGGCCAAATTTATGGAATACCTATCTATTAACAATTATAATTTAAAATTTACGATCCAGTCGGATACCAAAAGCATCCCCTTTCTTGATTTAAAAATCTCAGTAAATGATGATGGCACCCTGTCCACTAATCTGTATAGGAAAGAAACGGCAGGAAACACTATTTTACACTATTCCAGCTCTCACCCAAGATCGTTGGTGCGAAGCATCCCCTACAGTCAGTACCTAAGACTTCGACGCAATTGTGCGAAGGAGGAAGATTTTGAAAAAGAAGCGTCTGCGCTTTATTCTCGCCTCTTATTGAGAGGATACAGCAAAAAAGTTCTCAAACAGGCATATGCAAAGTCAAAGATAAACACAAGAGATACATTATTATTTAAGAAAAAGGAAAAAGAGTCCAATCCAACAACTAAATTAATAACCACTTTCAGTTCTGATCAGAACATCTTTCGCCAATTGATTAACCATAATTGGCACTTCCTTGCTGAGGATCCTATCATTTCAAAATATATATCACAAAGACCTGAAATTGTTTATAGAAGATGCAGGTCCATCAAAGATGGCCTCACACATAGTCACCTGGTACCTGACGCTCCCACTTTACAGGAGCCTGAGATACCGGGTACCTATAAATGTGGACACTGCGATGTTTGCCCCTGGATCGAAGAAGGGGACGGCTGTCCCCTCCCTAGAGGAGGTTTTCTTAAATCCAAGAAACATGCTAATTGTTCTACCATAGGCATTGTATATCTTGCAAAATGTCGATGCGGCGCTTTCTATATAGGAAAGACAAAAAGGGCATTCTCTAGAAGAATCAAGGATCATCTTTATTATCTAGAAGCAGGCTTGCTCTATACACCTATTTGTAAACATGTGGGGTTGCACCATAGCTATGATCCATCTTTCATTACTTTCTTTGCATTAGAAGTGATCTCCCCTCCGGAAAGAGGAGGGGATTTTGATAAAAAAATCCTCCAACGGGAGGCTCGTTGGATCTTTGACCAACGAGCCACCTATATACCAGGGCTCAATACATCCTTGTCCTTTAAACCTTTCTTATAGGGTAATGTCACGGCCGTGATCGATTATCATTAAACTTCATTAGAACATACCCTATACACTTATCTATCACTGGCGCAAATCATAGAGATTTAATTTGTAAACCATATATATATATCTTAATATAGATCGCAGTGTTAGGGCTAATTATACCTGTGCCTTGTATACTAGCCCTATATAGATCTATTAAACCATTTTTTTGTTAAAATATATGATATAAACTTGATGATTTATGATTGGATTGCTTTTCTCTCTACTACTGACTGATATGTATCTCCTGTGCTTTGTTTTTTGCTCTGTTCTGTTTTGTTATGTTTTGTTTTTGTTTTTGCTTGGAGGGTATCTTGTTTTATTATTATTATTTTTTGTTTTGCTATATTTAACCTGATGAATTAACAATTGGAAGGTGTGAAAACTTTCCAAAAATATTTACTACTACAGATGCCTTTTTCATTAACCTTCCCCCAGATAAGACAATGTGAAAATAAACCATTGGACATATAGCTGAGAGAAATCACTAGCATATTCTTATATATTCCTTTATAGTTAAATACACATTTCATTGTGTATAACTTACTACTAGTGTTTATTAAAACTTTTTGTTTGTGTCTTCAAAGCTCTGAACTATTCCACCTAATAAACGGAGGTTTCCTTGATGCGGGGGTAGGTTGGACTTTGCACAACCTTGGTGTGGCCAATCACTGGTCCCAATACAGGGGGCGTGTTCTCTTTAACGCCTCCCGTCCCATCATCAACATCAGATGGGATGCGCGCGCACATCCGGCCACCTCATCATCCTTGGCCGGTCTGAGACTGTCAACACATGTCTCCTCCCTATGCGCTCCAGCCTACATCATCACGCTGGAGCGCACTGGATGCGCGCGCAAGTAACTTGGGACGCGTGGACCGGATATGATGCCAGGGGTCATGCTTGACTCTTATCATTTCCGGTGGAGATGCCGTTCTTAAGGCCAGCGCTGACACAATGTATGTCAGACGCTGACTTGGACGGCGTGAGGGAAGATATCACAGTACACGTGGAAGTTTGCTTCAGTCAGCTCTCTGGTGTTACAACACAAATAAGGTAATTACTTTCTAGTTCATCTCTTTGGGTTTTAATCCTCTATGTAGGCTTTCTTGGTCATGGGCATGAACTTAATCTACTCATTACTCTATCTATTTTTAGAATCGGAACCTAAATAGATATAACGGCCCTTGGACCATTCTGACAGTATTGCCTTTAAGTATAATGCCACTGGGATAGCATATCCCCCTAGGACATCAGCTTATAGCACTATATACTCCATGTTATTAACCATCTAAGGTAAACTCTCTTCCTTTTCAATTACATTATTTTCTAATAGACGGGCACTACGCTGCAATGCAACAGTTACTTATTTTTTTAAAAAATAAATTGAATTCATTTATATACTTATATGCATACATATTTTGTATTTTACTTACTTATAGAATATATTATGAATTCAGTATGAACTACACTGGACTATATTGACAGCCTTAACCCTATATCTAAACTTCACTACTACTGAGGTAATACTCTCTAGTTTTTTATATATATTTGTTAGACTGTATCCATACTTATTCAAGGCTTAGATACTTACTCGGTCTATGTCCATTTAAAAACAAGATACTTATTTTAATTTAACAAAAATGTCTATAAATATATATGGATACCTCCTTAATCTGCTGTATCATTATTATTCTTTCTTCTCCTTTTATATCTTCATTTTTAATTCCTTAGGAGAGAATTAGATACAACGTACAAATACCTGTATCTCTTCCTCCTCAATTGTGGTGACCCCCTCTATACATCTCATTGTCCGCACCTGTTAAAATCAAGTGGATCTGGCTTCCACTGATTGAAAGTGCAGCAGTCAATACCTTCCGCCCGCATCGGGTTCGCCTCCGCTACTTTCTTGGCAGCTTGTTCTGCCATGGTTTTTGAGCTTTTTAAACACATAATGGTAAGCGCACTATATATTTTAGTATCTGTATCTGTGTTGAACACTCATTTACAAAGTTTAAATATATTACATTGATCATACCTGTATTAATGATTAACTCTTATGTCGTACACAGACCATTACATGTAAATAAGGAACAGAAGTATCATGCAAGCCCTGATGAAGCACATCTAAGTGCGAAACTAGTTGGCAATATCGCATCTACTTTTCTTCTAATTATAACCTTCATTTCCTTTTTTGTATAAATCATGTAAATTTGGTCGTGATCATGTATATTTCATTTTTTGCTAACTTATTTTATGAAATGTGAAACTTTATATCTATTTAATTAAATTATTTTTGATATCTAAAAACCTTGTGTTTTGTGCGCCTACCTTCGATACTAAGAGCAACACACCTCACGTAAAAATCCCTATATTTGGAGAGGAGATTTTCCTCCTCCCCTTATATAAGCTAAACCCTTTTATTTTTTACAATTTTGATGGGATTGTGAGTGACTGTTGCTCAAGAGGAAGTCATTCATTCACCTACATACTTGTTTCTCTATATGCTACACCGACGTAGAGCAGAGAGGCAAGCACCGAATTCATAAAGCACTTGCCTCCCAAACTGCGCTGGGTTCCCTCGGCGTAAGCCGTCGTAGGTGGAAGTGGGCGTGAGCCATGCTAATGAGGCGTGACCCCATGCAAATGATGGGCCGAGTGCCATACAAGTACTTAAAAACGGTGCATGCGCCGTCCCGTGGACGTATCCCAGTGCGCATTGCTCAGAATCACGTCGGAACTACTCCCTAAGATACGACGGATCACTGCCTACGACGTGAACGTAACCTACGCCCAGCCCTATTCACGTACTACGTAAACAACGTAAAATACGACTGCTGTGTTCCCTGGTCCATACCTTAGCATGAGTTGCGCCTCATCTATGGGGAATAACTTCACGCCGGACATACGACTTACGCAAACCACGTATATTATGCACCGGGCGCAAGTACGTTTGTGAATCGACGTATCTCCCCTTTCCATATTTGAATAGGAAATCAATGGGAGCGCCACTTGCAGCCAGCGTAAATATGTGCCCACGATACGCCGGCGTAGGAAAGTTACGTCGGTCGGATGAAGCCTATTTTCAGGCGTATCTTGGTTTCAGAGTCCGGCGCATAGATACGACGGCACATATTTACACTTCTGCGTCGTATCTCGAGATACGTCGGCGTAAGTGCTTTGTGAATCCGGGCGTATATATATATTTTTCTAACACCCTAGAGAATAAAATGGCAGTCTTTGCAATACTTTTTGTCACACCGTATTTGCGCAGCAGTCTTAAAAAGAAAAAAAAAACACTTTTTTTAATAAAAAAATAAGACCGTAAAGTTATCACAATTTTTTTTATATTGTGAAAGATAATGTTACGCTGAGTAAATTGATACCCAACATGTCACGCTTCAAAATTGAGACAAACTTTTACCCTTAAAAATCTCCAAAGGCGGTGTTTAATAAATTCTACAGGTTGCATGTTTTGAGTTACAGAGGAGGTCCAGGGCTAGAATTATTACTCTGACTCTAATGAGGGAGAGGAGGTGAACGCTGCGGGGAGGAAGAGGAGGTGAGCGCCTCGGGGGAAGGAAGCGGAGGTGAACGCTGCGGGGTGGGAGAGACAGAGGAGTGGAGGGGGGCGGCGGTCCGCTGTCACTGAAGCCGGCCCACTGAGCCATCGGCCCACCGGGAAACTCCCGGTAGTCCCGATAGCCAGTCCATCCCTGTGTGCTGCTATCATCATCAATAGGCCCCATGACATGCGTCTATGCATCATAAAAATGGACAATGCGTGTCAACACTTTACACAGAACTAGCTCTGAAGCTAGCCGAACACGAGCAATTGAGGCCGGGTGATGACATCAGCACGCCGCTCTAGGCTCACCTAGGCCGCCGCCGGGTGGACCAAGATGGCCACCACTCCGGGGAGCTAGGTCGAAGCCGTGGCCTTTCCTATGGCCGAGGCAGCAGCGGACCTCCGCGGATCACATTATGTGCCGATCATTTACGGATCATTTACGATCCGTTGCACCACTAGTACAGATCAAAAGAATTTTGATCGATCAAAAAAATTTACGATTAATCAAGGAATTCATCTTTAATTTCCACAGCCCTAATATATTTGTATATTTAGTTGCCTTGTTAAAGTCCCATAAAGGAATGTATTACTATAATGGCTCTTGAATTTCCTTGCGGACATCTAAATTAGAATAATAGTTCCCCCCTTCCACCTAATTTTTGGCTCCTGGGGTATTAAGGTAAATGTGTGAAAGTACACCTGAGGCTGCCTTAAGGTGTACTTTATATAGAGCCGGTCATGATTGGGTCATGCAAAATTTTGTCTTAAAGTGAATCCATCCAAACATGGCAATTCAAATTGAGTATATGATGGAAAAATGCCTCAGCTAAGGGAACCTTTTGTGAAAACTTCATATCAAAACACTGGATAGAACCAGAGATATGGACAGCTAAAATAATTAGCAAAAGTCAACTTTTCCTGCAAAGGTTGGGTTTGCCCTTTGTAACAATACGCCAAATTAGTTTCAGGTTTATGGATCGCAACTGCGGAGACTTCCCAGGTTTCACTCTTAACTCAGTTAAGAGTTTGGGTTCTATCATCACAGCCTCAGTAAAGTAAATAGTGCTCATTCCAGCATAAGCAACATAAAAGTAAATCTTGGTATTAATGGTATTGATCAGGTATAGGGATAAGTGTAGCTGCAGTACTGGGACTGCACACTAGAGGTCAGTAATGAACACTGGCATAGAAGCAAAGCAGGTAATTGGTATCTATAGCAGTGAGCATAACATGTGAACTGCAGTTCAAACTTGAGTGTAACTCCTTAGTACTTTAGCATAGCAGTGAACATAACTTGGAAGCAAGCGTCAAGTATGGAGATCAGCGTTTAGTAATTGGTTTCTATAGCAGAGTACTTGCGGTTGCAGATAGCTGGGCATGGATGTGCGTCCTGGGAGCCTGGACCTGGTTGATGAGAGCGGCTGTGCCGTGAGTGAAGTCCTGGTGGTCCAGTTCAGGAAGCTGGAGCTCAGTAAAGGTGAGTCTGGAAGCCCAGCTGACAGTGGCGTTCTGTCAGCAATAGAGGAACACCTTCCTGTCAGTGCTGGGAGTTTAAATAGGCCACACAGGAGCGAACCAGGAAGTACCACTAGGTGGCGCACCTCCGCAATCACCGTGGGGAGCAAGGCTGCAGGAAGTGAGAGGCTATTCAGAAAGAAGGAAGAGAGTTGACTGGGAAAGAAGCAACTATAGTTTTACTTAGTGCAAAGTTATTGGTGTGACGTTACATAGCCCCCTCCTCAAGGGAGCACCTCCGGGGCTCCGACGACCAGATGGCCGATTAGGGTACCTGCGATGGAAGAGCTTGATTAAACGAGGAGCATGAACATGTGAAGCGTCTTCCCAAGAGTCATCTTGAGGCCCATAGCCTTTCCAACGTATTAAATATTGTAGAGTAGATCCACGCATTCTGGAATCTAAAATCTTCTCTACTATGTATTCAATCTCGCCCACTACCTCCACGGGAGGAGGAGGTCGTGGGACTCTGCCAGGAAACGGATTGGGTTTGAAGGGTTTGATGAGAGAGACATGGAACGAAGGGTGTATCTTCCAATCCGGAGGTAACTTGAGTTTTACAGCATTGCTGTTGATTATTTGTAGAATTGGGAAGGGACCGACAAACTGACGGCCAAGTTTTTTGGAAGGGACCTTGAGACGTAGATTACGGGTAGACAACCAAACTAAATCTCCCACTTTGTATGAAGGGGGAGTTGTTCTATGTGCATCGTAGTACATTTTCTGCCTTTGTTGGGCTGCTTCTAGGTTAGAACGAAGAAGTTCAGAAGTAGTTTTCAAAGTAGAGAGGTAGTCATCCACCGATGGCACATTACTTGGAAGGAAGGATGAAGGAAGGGTCGTGGGGTGAAACCCATAATTCGCGAAGAATGGGGAGAACTGTGTCGATGAATTGGTAGCGTTGTTGTACACGAATTCAGCGTGAGGGAGTACTTGGAACCAGTCGTCTTGAAGGTGAGTACAGTAGCAGCGAAGGTACTGTTCAAGTGTTTGATTAACACGTTCAGTTTGCCCGTTGGTTTGCGGGTGATATGCGGTGGACATGCGATGGTCAATCTGTAATGCTGCACAGAGTGCCTTCCAGAATCTAGAGATGAATTGGCTACCTCTGTCGGAGATGATGCGAGATGGTAAGCCATGGAGCTTGAGAATGTGGGCAATGAAGGCTTTGGCAGTCTGAATGGCTGTGGGTAACCCCTTCATGGGGAGGAAATGAGCCATTTTAGTAAGTGAGTCGACAATAACCATAATGGTATTGGCACCTTGAGAGGTGGGAAGCTCGACGATGAAGTCCATTGAAATAGTCTCCCAAGGTCTCTTCGGAATTGGAAGAGAGGTTAGAAGACCAAAGGGAGGTTTACGTGAATGTTTGCTACAAGCGCAAATCTCACAAGAAGAAACATAGTCTTGTATAGTTTTAGTCATACCAGGCCACCAGTAATTCCTTTTTACAAGGTGGATAGTCTTTGTAATGCCAGGGTGACCAGCCAAGGGGCTGTCATGAAGTTGTTTAAGGAGTAGAAGATGCAACGTAGGTGGGACATAAAGCTTGTTGTTGTGGGTATATAACCCATTAGGTTGCTTAATGAGTCCATCGGGTAAGGTGGGATCATTGGAAGTATCTTGAATGAGTAGTTGTTTGAAACTGGTGGTAACCCCGATGAACCGGTTCGAAGGCAAAATAGGAAGAGGTAGAACGTCAGTGGTGTCTTCTTCATTCAATCGGGATAATGAATCAGCCTTCACATTTTGTGATCCGGGACGATAAGTGATTTGAAAATCAAAACGGTCGAAGAAGAGACTCCATCTGACCTGTCGGGCAGACAGTGCTTTAGAGGCCTTGAGATACTGCAGGTTGCGATGATCCGTGAGGATAGTAAAGGGGTACGTAGTACCTTCTAAAAGATGCCTCCAATTAGCTAAAGCAACTTTGATGGCAAGTAATTCCTTCTCTCCAACAGGGTAGTTTTTCTCAGCAGGTGACAAAGTTTTGGAGAAGAAGGCAACAGGATGTAAAGGTTTATCAGGAGATCCCCGTTGGGAAAGCACAGCACCTAAAGCAAAATCAGAAGCATCCACTTCCAGAACGAAGTGATAGCTTGGGTTAGGTAATTGAAGTATTGGAGCTGTGGTAAACCTTTGCTTCAGAGAATCAAAAGAGAGTTGAGCTTCGTTGGACCATGCAAAAGGAATCTTTGAACTTGTTAGACTACTGAGTGGTTTCACAACAGCGGAGAAATTTTTGATGAATTTGCGGTAGTAGTTGTAAAAACCAAGGAAACGTTGTAATGCCTTCCGGGAACGTGGTACAGGCCAAGAGAGGATGCACTCTACCTTCGAGTGGTCCATTTGAATGCCTTCAGGAGTGACATAGTATCCTAGGAAGGAGATGCAGGCTTGACCGAAGACACATTTTTCGAATTTGGCATATAAAGAATGTGTTCTGAGTCTGGCTATAACCCAACGCACATGTTTCGTATGTTCTTGAGGGTTGTCAGAGTAAATCAGAATATCATCTATGTAGATGACAACACATACATCAAGCAAGTCACGGAAAATGTCATTGATGAATCGCTGAAAGGTTGCAGGTGCGTTGCATAACCCAAATGGCATCACAGTGTACTCAAAAAGTCCATAACGAGTTCTGAAGGCTGTTTTCCATTCGTCACCAGAACGAATTCTAATCAAATTGTAGGCACCCCTGAGGTCTAATTTTGTAAAAAAAATTGAAGTTTGTAGTCGCTCGAGTAACTCAGGGATGAGAGGTAAAGGATAACGATCCTTAACTGTAATCGTGTTGAGAGAGCGATAATCTATAATGGGTCTTAGAGAACCATCCTTATTCTTAACGAAGAACATTCCAGCACTGGCTGGGAAAGTGGATGGCCTAATAAATCCCTTCTTTAAGTTTTCGTCTAGATAGACCTTGAGATGACCGAGTTCTGGTTGGGAGAGAGGGCAAATCCTTGCAGTAGGGATTGGACAACCAGGAACAAGGTCAATGGGACAGTCATAACTTTGGTGTGGGGGTAGGATGTTGGCCTTGGTCTTACTGAAGTTGTCTGCGAAGTCCTGCAGAGGGACTTGAAGATCCGGAAGATCTAATGAGTGAGCCTCAGCTACGAGGATGGGAGAGGTAGGATAGCAGGCGTCTTTACAGATATGTGACATATTACCTTCAGACTTCTTTGAGAGAAGAGGGCAGCAAGAAACTGAATGGTCAGAGTCAGCACAGTATAAGCAGAGCTTTTGATCTCTCCTTCTTTGTTTCTCCTTAGGGGATAGGGGCCCCCCTGATTGTCCCCAAGTCCATAGGTACCCCTTTAGGAGGTGAACTAGCTCTTTTGGGAGTTGGAGGAATAGATGAGTTAGCTCGTTCTGCCATCCTTTCTCTGAGGCGGCGATCTATAGCAACTGTAAAAAGCATGAGGTCCTTTACGGATGCAGGCATTTCAGTGCGTGCAAGCTCATCTTTCATGGCCTCCGATAGGCACAAGCGGAATTGGCTCCGGAGGGCGACGTCGTTCCACTGGGAGTCATGAAACCAGGGCTTGAATTCGGAAATGTAATCCTCTACAGGTCTCTTACCCTGTTTAAGATTCCTGAGGGTATTTTCAGCGGTAAGCTGCTTGTTAGAATCCTCATAGAGGAGGGACAAATCTCCTAGAAAAGTGTTGAAAGAACCCAAGAGTTCCCCATGTTCTTCTACATAAGTGTCTGCCCACGCTCTGGGATCTTCTTTGAGGTAAGAAATGAGAGTGAGTATTCTGATCCTGTCAGAGTAGTAAGTGCGCGGCTGTAATTCAAACATTACCGGCAGGAGCTGACAAAATGACGGAATAACTTCCTATCACCAGAGAAGGGTTCAGGTGGGCAGACCTTGGGTTCCGGACGATCCCTGTGAGGAGGAACATCTTGGTTAAGACGGTTATGGAGAGTGTCATTCTCCAACCGTGCTTCATGCAATGAGGCAGAGAGGGTATCAACCTGTTGTGAGAGATCTACGAGATGATTGGTTAGCTCCGCTGGATCCATTATGGTTCCTCTATTATGTAACAATACGCCAAATTAGCTGGATGTGCGTCCTGGGAGCCTGGACCTGGTTGATGAGAGCGGCTGTGCCGTGAGTGAAGTCCTGGTGGTCCAGTTCAGGAAGTTGGAGCTCAGTAAAGGTGAGTCTGGAAGCCCAGCTGACAGTGGCGTTCTGTCAGCAATAGAGGAACACCCTTCTGTCAGTGCTGGGAGTTTAAATAGGCCACACAGGAGCGAACCAGGAAGTACCACTAGGTGGCGCACCTCCGTAACCACCGTGGGGAGCAAGGCTGCAGGAAGTGAGAGACTATTCAGAAAGAAGGAAGAGAGTTGACTGGGAAAAAAGCAACTATAGTTGTACTTAGTGCAAAGTTATTGGTGTGACGTTACACCCTTTCATTGCAAAGAGATGTTAATTTCCTGATCAAGATCTCGTATCCCAAATCAGGGTCCAGGTAATCATCAGGGATGATCAAATCTCTGCATTGACTGTCATTGTAGCTCCACATGAGCTACTTCTGGTAGTGACTTTAATGTTTTTTGGGGGGTCCTAACTGTTCTACATTTGAAGGGACTGATCCTCTTTTAGGGCCAATAGTGTTATTCTGCATTAAACTTTTTTTCATTGAACCTCTGTGTTTTTTCTGAAAGCCAATATAAAGCAAAAATATAAATTTAAAATGCACCAATCATTTTCTGCATATTAGATCTTTCTGGTCGATAGAATTTGGGCCGTAGCAAGGACGTTTGCCTACATACTGTGTACAAAAAGCTGTCTTCTGGGAAAGTTGGGAGGTATGCATACCTTCTAAATAATCCATGGGCTCAGGTGCAATGATGATGTAATCTTTGGCAAAGTATGATGAAGCAATTGGTGCCATCACCACATATGCATGCATTTTCAAAGAGCTCTGATAAAAGCATAATGTACTGTAAGCACAAGGACGATGTTCAGGAGGCCCCAGATTCCACTATAGGGTCATGTCTGACCTAATCCAGCCACAGTTATCTCATTGTTCTACCATTCTTTGGAACATCTGGAACATAAGAGGTTACACCATGGCAATTGTTCTATTCAGCTGCAACTAAACAACTTATGCCTTGTTTAGAATAGTGTAGAATTTGTGACGAAGAAAGGCATAATAGTACAAACATTGGAAAAGTATTTTTTAGATCGGGGAACACTCCTTTTTTGTTCCTTAAAGCGGTTGTAATCTTTCAAAGCATGTGCTGTATAATTTAGGTAATCTAAAATACCTAGTTGATCCTGCCTGGTGCTGCCCTCCCCTCTGAAAAAAGAACCACGTTTATCATGGCTGCTAAACCCTGACACCATGGTCAGTTTACCAGTCAACTAGTCTTTCCTGATCTGCCCCCCCCCCACACCTCCTGCAGCTAAAATAACTTTGCTATGTTCATACAATTCCCTGTGTTAGATAACGTTATGTGCTCCAGGGTATGTGCTTTATAAAAAAATTACCCACTGTATACTATATTTCAGGTGACCGCCCTCCGCTCTCCTTCTCTCCTCCCCTTTTCCCGGCTGACATCAGCAGGGGATTTTCAGCCCCTCCCGCTCTAGTTATCTGATCACGAGAGGAGAGTCACGGGAGAGCCAAGGGGCGCTCTGAAATAAAGTACAAATTGGAATAATTTTTTTAAAGCGCATACACTGGGGCACATAAAGTTATCTAACACAGTTATTTAATCCCCTTTCAGATGGGCAGACTTCACCAGCAGATCCACCTGCCCAGCAGGAAATCTGTCCGCTGAGCAGGCGGATGACAAGTCTGTGTCTGCTCCGGTTATGCAAAGCGGACATGGACACAGCCCGCTTTCTTCTATGTTCTGTCAGATAGAAACGGACCACCTCTCCATTTCCATCTGACTGTCATCCGATCCACCAGACAGATGGGGAACGGATCCCCCCATCTGTTTGTTTTTTATCGGATAGTATTGTACTGCATGTCACACTCGCCCGTTGACATTTGCTGCTCCAGAGAGGAGCCCCGTGTTAAAGGGGCCCTAAAGTGTATCTATGCTCAAAATGCTAAATCATATATTCCTTTTCACATTGAATTCAATTATTTCTAGCCTACTGATATTAAGCTTAATGAGTTTAAAATATGTAAACTTGCTCCGTGAGCATCCTCACACATTTACTTCCTTGAATTCTGTGGCATGTATTTACTATGCCCTGTAAATAGGAACTGCTGTGTCACACATTTCACAGAGCCTGCCTTCTAAACCACATAGGTCCTGTAAGGAGGAGTTTCAGGAGGTGAAGTCAGTACAGCAATCTTTGCTTGAAGGCAGTAAGGTACCATGAGATGTGTAGTCCTTAAAACTGAAAGTAAACTGCAGAGGAGAAGCTGCAAAGCATGCAGGGAATCCAGGAAGTTGTGGTAAGAGATGACCAGAAGACAGTCAGCACTCGCAACATGAAAGGAGACTTTTCTTTTACAAGAGACTTTATTAGCTGAATTAGAATAAGATGTTATCAGGGCTGTGCTTTTAGCAGCTCTCTTCTCAGTGCTCAGACTACTCAACTGTCAGATAATTATCAGCCACTGTTTGTTTCCACAATGACTCACCTGGTTACCAATACCTGTTTCATTAGTCCAGCCTACAGCCAGCTCCTTTTGGCTATTTAACCACTTACCCCCCGGACCATATTGCTGCCCAAAGACCAGAGTACTTTTTGCTATTCGGGACTGCGTCGCTTTAACAGACAATTGCGCGGTCGTGCGACGTGGCTCCCAAACAAAATTGGCGTCCTTTTTTTCCCACAAATAGAGCTTTCTTTTGGTGGTATTTGATCACCTCTGCGGTTTTTAGTTTTTGCGCTATAAACAAAAATAGAGCGACAATTTTGAAAAAAATGAATATTTTTTACATTTTGCTATAATAAATATCCCCCAAAAATATATAAAAAAACATTTTTTTTCCTCAGTTTAGGCCGATATGTATTCTTCTACATATTTTTCGTAAAAAAAAATCGCAATAAGCGTTTATTGATTGGTTTGCGCAAAAGTTATAGCCTTTACAAAATAGGGGGTATTTTTATGTCATTTTTATTATATTTTTTTTACTAGTAATGGCGGCGATCAGCGATTTTTTTTTTCGGTACTGCGACATTATGGCGGACACTTCGGACACTTTTGACACATTTTTGGGACCATTGGCATTTTTATAGCGATCAGTGCTATAAAAATGCATTGGATTACTATAAAAATGCCACTGGCAGTGAAGGGGTTAACACTAGGGGGCGGGGAAGGGGTTAAGTATGCCTGGGTGTGTTCTTACTGTGGGGGGGGTGGCCTCACTAGGGGAAACACTGATCCTCTGTTCATACATTGTATGAACCGAAGATCAGCATTTCCCCTGCTGACAGGACCGGGAGCTGTGTGTTTACACACACAGCTCCCGGTCCCCACTCTGTATCGAGCGATCGCGTGTGCCCGGCGGCGATCGCGCCCGCCGGGCACACGCACGGGAGTCGGGGGCGAGCGGGGGGCGCGCGCGCGCGCCCCCTAGTGGCGGCTGGGAGAGAGGACGTCATATTACGTGCTCTCGCCCAGCCGAGCCAACTTGTCGACGTATAACGGCGTTGGCCGATCGGCAAGTGGTTAAACTGCCTTGCTCATTTCTTTCGCTGCCTTCGCCTGGTCAACATATCCAGTGTGTCTGTCTGCTGTGTTCCTGTTAGACTTTGCCTGGCTGACGTTTCTTCTGGTTCCTGATCCCGATCTTTGGCTTTTGACTACACTGATTCCTGGCTCCCTGATTCTGACTTGTTTAATTACCCGTTTTGGCTTTCTAACCCTGGCTTCTGTTTTTGACTACGTTCCTGATTTGTATTATTTTACATTACAGGTGTGATTTTAACTGCATTTTCTGTCTCTGCCTGGTTCATGGTCCCTGACAGATGTACAGCCAACATTCAATATAACAATTATATCAAATGTGAACAAGCTATCACATGAACAGGTAAACACAGTGACATGTAGTGCAACTTATACACCTCCCAATCGGCAGAGAATAATCAATGCAGGAGAACATATGCAACATAAGAGGTTTGTAAAACTATCCTGTGTAGCCTATAAAATTAAATCATATGACACAATTATATAGAGGAATTTCAGAGACCATCAAGCAGAAGATAAATTATAGTCTATAAGAAATAATAATAATAGGGTAAAGAACGAAAGAAGCAATATGACTAGAGGGTAGGGGAGTCCCAGGGGGCCTATTGTACAGTTTATTCATTTGGATAGAAGAGAATGATTAAATCTTTGTGGCTGTAAGAAATGGTTGCCAAATCTGAATACATTTGTGGCGAGAGTTTGTTAATATAGCAGTATGTTTTTCATAAATCATGATATCTGTAAGTCTATTTTTGACTTCTTCAAAACTTAACATGGGGGTCTTTCAGGCTCTAGCTATGGTTAATCTGGTAGTTGCAAACTTGCCGATAATCAGCACTCACTCTGAATGAAAGGTTTATGGAATTGGTTCATACAAAAAGGCTTAATAGGGATTTTTGTGAATATTCGTGTGTATTAGGGAGCAAATAAAATGATAAATATATATTGAAAGTAAACTTTTCAAGTAAGTTAATATTGGATTGCCAAAATAACTATTGTTTGTATTGCTGTGCATGCTGTGACCATATATTTTCCTTAAATATTTTAAAACATTTCATTTCACATTCAAGTCATTGGTTAGTCTAAGGCAAATGATTCTGTGTCAATAGACTTACTATCCTGTGATGAAAGAAAATGTGTTGCAGCATGGGCCTTTGTCTGATGCATTGCAAACTCTCTTTTCCATATGTTTCCAGTGTCTAGTGATTATCCTACAGCGACACCTTGTGAGAGTTATGAGTACTGCAAGTCTACAACACATTACTTATTGCTCCATGATCAGATCCTTACATTATCATTGGGCAGCATTTTCACTGGTGGTGTTACAGAGCAGTTTAGTGTTGCCTTTCCTAAATTAAAACGGTAGTAAACTGCAAAAACTGCTGACAGACAGGGTATATACAGCAGAAGTCTCTTCTGTCATAAATGTCACTAATGACTGTCTGTGGGTAATGTGATCTGAGCCGCACATGTGCAGATCAAACCACATTTATGGCCCACTCTGTATGCCGCAGTGATGTGACTCCTGTGCACATACGTGGAAGTGATGTCATCTCAGCCTGCCCATTAAGTGGCCTAAGATACAAGACTTGGAAGGAAGACTGGGAAAAGATGGAAGCACTGGGAACAAGGGTGAGCTGTGACAGCGCAGCGCTGAGGGGCCCCATTTGATGGTAAGTCTGTCATAATGTAAGACTATGCAGTGCATACTAGTATATTATGCCTTAAACCTGTAGGGGGGGCATCTTTTTTTGACATTGGTAACAAGACTTTACAACCACTTTAAGCAGATTTCCTTTGCAGCGTACAAAATATTTAAATAACTCCTCTACACATTATTCACATTCATAATTCTACATTTCATTGTAACATACTATAATAAACACAAGGTGACACACGCAGGTCATGTATGCTGTTTTGATGGCAATAGTTAGTGTAGTAGAGCTGATTGTGTCAGAGTGGGTCTAGTGTACCCGGACAGGCCTCTCTCACTGACCTGGAAGCCGGAGTATCACTCAAACAATTGTAGTATAACGTCTCTGCCACAGACCCTCCTTGGTGAACTTGAACTTGAGGAAAAGTCTCTGCCACAGACCCTCCTTGGTGAACTTGAACTTGAGGAAAAGTCTCTGCCACAGACCCTCCTTGGTGAACTTGAACTTGAGGAAAAGTCTCTGCCACAGACCCTCCTTGGTGAACTTGAACTTGAGGAAAAGTCTCTGCCACAGACCTTCCTCAGTGAGCCTCAGAAAGACACCTTTGCCACAGGCCCTCTCTGGATTGAATTCTTGGAGATATCCCTACTTAGATGAGTTACGCCTGGATCTCCTTCAACTTGTCGCCCAGGTACCGACTGACAGGTGATCAATCCCTCAGTGTCCGGCTACCTCAATGGTTTGTCCAGGCCCTTTTGGACCGCCAGCCTCTCAATGGCGCACCTCAGACTGACTCCCCACTGAACAGCAGTACAGCTTGGGATCCTCAAAGATGAGAACCCAGTCGCTCACTAGGTCCCAGTCGCTGTTCAGATGCTCCGGGCCAACATGGTCCCGAAACCAGGAACACCGCGTGGAACGCATGCCCGGGACAGGTAGGCCATAACGCCGGGGCGCCGTGATGTGGTCACCCTAAAGGTGGGTGCCACACTCAAAGAAGAAGACCCAGAACCAATAGCGTCTGCCTCTTAAATACCCCTCCCCAGCATGCACAGCGAGGTCAAACCCTCCTGATTGGCTGCTGGGAAAAAGCACCCAAACCTTGATTCCACTGCTGCCACCTGCAGCACCGGGGCTGGAAGAACACCCCAGTACAGCAGAATAAGCCCACAGCACAGCCAAGCTGAGACAGAGACCGCATTTTGCACATAACAATCTGGATCAGAGTCTAATACACTCTGATCTACCCTTAAATGTAACTAGCACCGGTACCATAAAGTACACAGGCGCTACAAACATAATAAATAAGCAAATATTGTAGATAGTGGATAGTTATGTGTTAGTGTACTCTATTTAATCAATCATGTACAACTTGTCCCAACCTATGTACAAAGGATGTGTATTAAGCCTAAATAGCCCACTGGAAATAGCACTTTAAAATAAGTGAATACAGTACTGTGCAAAAGTTTTAGCCAGGTGTAAAGAAATGCTGTAAAGTAAGAATGCTTTAAAAAATATATACAGTATTTTAATTGTTTATTTTTAGAAATTTCCAAAATGCAAAGTGAGTGAACAGAATAAAAATCTAAATATTTGGTATGCTTACCCTCTGCCTTCAAACCAGCATCAATTCTTACACTTGGACACTTTGTACACTTGCACAGAGGCAGAGATTTTTGTATGATTAGGGACTTATGCATGCGTTCACATTTGCACATAGACACAAGGCACTTAGGGCCAGATCCACAGCCAGCCGCCGTAACTTAAATATTCCCATTTAAGTTACACTGCCGCAAAATTTCTACCTAAGTGCCCGATCCACAAAGCACTTACCTAGAAATTTTCGGCTGTGTAACTTAAATCCGGCCGGCGCAAGGCGTTCCTATTCAAATGGGGTGAGTCCCATTTAAATTAGGCGCGCTCCCGCGCCGGACGTACTGCGCATGCTCACGACGTCATTTTCCCGACGTGCTTTGCGCGGTTTTACGTTGCGCCGGGTTTTGATAATCGTGACGGGCGTAAAAAAAAATACGAGTTGCGGCGGGAAAAAAAAAATTTGAAAAAAAAAGATGGCGACGCAGGATAGAAGGGTCTACTTTTACAAGGCCTAAACAGTTTAGGCCTTGTAAAAGCAGCCCTAATTTTGCGTTTTCAAACTAATACTTATGGAGAAAAAACGAAGCGTAAAAGCTTCGTGGATCTCCGTAAGTGCTAATTTGCATACCCGAAGCGGCATTTCGACGAGAAATGCCCCCAGCGGCAGCCGAGGTACTGCATCCTAAGATCCGGCAGTGTAAGTCCCTTACACATGTCGGATCTTCTGCCTATCTATTGGAAACTGATTCTGTGGATCAGTTCCAAAGATAGAAACAGGGATACGCAGGCGTATCAGTAGATACGCCGTTGTATCCCTTTTGTGGATCTGGCCCTTCATTTTTATTTATTTTATCCAAAACTTTTTTTACGCTGTCTCTTTAATATTTTTTTTTTATTAACTTTGTGGCTATCACAAGGGATGAACAACATTCCTTGTGACAACATGGACTGTGGCATGGGCCAGCTCCAGTCATTCACTACTTCTCTCTCGCAGTCCGTGGGGGTATGGGATTTGAGCGCAGCTGCAGCCAACTGCAAAGTCTCTCTCTCCCCTTCTCGGAAGCTGGCAATACATTATAAAATGTTCTAATTTAATTTCCTTTAGATTTACCTTTAACTATGTAGAGCAAGGGCCTGCCTGATTGAATGCAATTTGAAAGTGTTTAATTTTGACCTCATATTACATGGTTTTGGTATATTTAAAGGAAACTTGTTTCATCTACATAAACAATGACATGATGACCATTCTATAAATTATTTCCTTTAGTGGTCAATACGTTCTAACATATATGTATAGCCAAAACATAATTTTTAGTATTATATAGAGTAGTAAAAGTTTATTTTTATTTTTTGCTGAGTGTATCCTGTTGGAGAGATTGCCTTGATTGCCTTGTCCTTAAGATACAAGAGGATGTAAAATAATATCTCTACAAAGTGAGGGGAAATACCTTCTTAGACAGTTGTCACCAAAAGTGGTGTCCCCAGTGGAAGATTTGCACTCTATTCCTGTTCCAGTGACAACTCCAAATTTTATTTTGTTTTCTTACTTTCAGTCCCAGTGATAATTGTACCAAGATACATAAAGAGGGCAAATTTTACCAGCCAGAACATAGACAGAAACAAACAATGGACATGTATTCTAATCTTTTCCTACTTTATCCAAACTAAAAATAATCTTTTGTGTATACATATACCCTTTAAATTCCCACCTTTGATGAAACAGGAGAATTTTTTGAGCACTGTGCATGAATCTAAGACACCTGCAGGGGGCAGTAGTAAGACACATATTCAATAGTTGCTCATTCAGCCATGCTACTTGGTTAATTACAACATTTTGTAATTGTCTGTTAAATGCCAGGAACGGCCATTCACTGCATGTTCACACTAAATGTATATGATTATTTTATCTTGTATTTTTACACACAAAAGTATCCAAATTTATTATGATCGTCAATGTTTCCTTTCAAAGAACAGCAACCACAAAAAAGATGATTACTAATACACATATGTGAAAAGTTTTATCAGTGTGGCAGTTTGGAAATAAAATCTCCCTAAATGTTGGGCCTGTAGCAGGAGAAAAGAAGAGACGCCTGTCTCCTTTGACACATTCTGTGAGATTTAGGGAGCACTCACAGTGGCAGTTTTATTTGAGCCCGGGCACAGTTCACCCCCTTGGTACAGTTGTTTGTGTGGTGTAAGTGCTTCCAACAGTGCCTGGGAACAATTGGGCCTCCTTCATGCTGTCCTACTTAAAGGGGTTGTAAAGGTTTGCATTATTTTAAATAAAAATAACAAACATGTCATACTTACCTGCTCTGTGCAAAGGTTTGCACAGAGGACCCCCGATCATCCCCTTCTGGGGTGCCCTGCCAGTGCTCCAGGCCAGGGGCGTACCTAGGGCATTTGGCACCCGGGGCCCATCCTATATCTGGCACCCCACCAACTGTAAAATGTAAAGACACCCTCCTCTGCCAAGATCAGCGTTATTGAATTCTGTTTTTTTTTTTTTAAGAAATGGCGCTGTTGGCTGCCGAGTATACCGGAAGTGACAATGTGCTGTCGCTTCTGGGTTTCTACATCGGAGACCCGGTCAAAGGAAAATCTGGCTTTGTTCGGGTCTCCAGCCAGCCGGTGGCTCAGGTCTCTGGCTGGGATGGGAGGGCAGACACACACCAGCCTCTTCTCGCAACCCATACACCCCCCCCCTCTATCTTCAGCTCACCTGGGGGTTTTAAGTTTCAGACTCCGGAAGTTGGTGTGGACACAGTGTGTAACAGCAGCAGCCACCCCCACGCTGAATGATGACACACTCAGCTCGGCTTCTCAGCAGTGGTGGGTGGAGCTAGCAGGGAAAAACAGAAACCAGACCATACCATTTTGGCCACAGCACTCAGTGAAAGGTGTCAAATGTGACACCGGAGGGGGGGGGGTTCCAATCAGCGGAAGTGCTTTTGCTGTGTAATTTGGCCCCCTGTATCATATAAAAAACTTGGCTGATCCTGCCTGGTTCTGCCCTCCCTCCTGTAAACTGACCACGGTTTAACATGACTACTGAGCCCTGACACCATAGTCAGTTTATGTGCCTCCGTCATCCGCAGCCCTGCTCTCCTGTGTCCTCTCCCCCTCCCTCCCTGCCTGTCAGCTTGAGACACTTCTGTGACCTCACCTCCTGGTGCTATAAAAACTATACAGTATTATATTATTGCCATCCCCTCTGATGAATAACAATATGCGTCCCAGTGTCTGTGCTATATTAAAAAAATGCAGATTTCTACCTTATATCAGAGGTTCTCCCGGCGCTTATGTGACCCCTTGGCTCTCTCCTCCTCTCCGCCGCTCCTCCCCAGCTGACATCAGCAGGGGATTCTCGACAGCTTCTTCTGTAGCTGTCAGCCAGGGAAAGGAGAGAGCTGAAGAGTCACGTGAGTGCCGGGAGACGCTCTGATATGAGGTAGAAATCTGCATCTTTTTTATATAGCTCAGACACTGGGACACATATTGTTTTTTAACAGAGGGGGTGGGATGAATATAATATAGATGCTTAACACCACTTTAAGTGTACCCTACCTGGGATGGTGGGACCACTTAGAAGAGGTCACAGTTCACTTGTGGTCCACTATGGTTCACTTCACCTGTTCTGTACTGTGATTTGGTATAGCACAAGTCTGTAAGCAGGTCCCAGCCAATGATTTATGGCTGGTACCTGCTGATCAGCTTAGCAAATCACAGTACAGAACCCACAGAACCCTGTGTTTACCAACAAAACAGGGTTATATAAATAGAACAGCGATATGGCTATTTTTTTTCTCCCTGCAAAGTAGGGAGAAAAATCAGCCACATTGATTAGTAAAAGCAAAACACATTACACATTGTTAGGCACACATTCAACCCCTTGATCGCCCTATATGTTAACCCCTTTCCAGTCAGTGTTATTAGTACAGTGTCAGTGTATAGTATTAGCACTGATCACTGTATTAGTGTCACTGGTGATGTCAGTGGTAGTTAGTCTGTTCCCACCCAGTGTCAGTTAGTGTGAGATTGTCCGCCACCCTATCCCAGTACCACTATAAGCTGCTGATCACAGCCATTACTAGTATAAAAAAAATCCAGTATATACTGTAAACTATCAACCAACCATCATTGTAGATGCTATAACTTTCACGCAAACCAATCAATATACACTTATTGGGATTTTTTGTTTACCAAAGACAAGTAGGAAAATACATGTTGACCAACATTTATGAATAAAATTCGATTTTTTTTTAAACTTTTTACGTTTATATAATAAATAATAATAAAAAAAAAACAAAAAAAAAAACAGTAGTGATCAAATATCACCATAAGAAAGCTACATTTGTGTGCAAAAAAATGACATAACTTAATTTGCGTACAGTGTTGCATGACTGCGCAAATACCAGTTAAAGTAGAGCAGTGCTGAATAGCAATAAATGGTCTTGTCATGTGGAGTAAAATCTGCCAGAGGTCAAGTGATTATAGCTTAGTGTGATTGCATTCCAGTGGAGGAGGGGGTACAATCAAACTTTGGCATGGTTCAGTTCAAACATGTCCAGTGTGAGTGCACTCTTAAACAGAAGATGGGCAGTTGAATACAATGAAGTTCAATGCAGTAGTTCTCCTTTAATGTTGAGCAAATACACCTTACATTGGTGGTCAAGGCAAATTTTCTCTCTCTGTCTATATATGTATATATATATATATATATATATATATATATATATATATATATATATATATATATATACATATACATGTATATATTAGTGAGTGGTGTCAGCCCTGACCAGTGTCTTTAGCTTAACTACTTGAGCTATCCCACTGTCTTCATCTTGAAAGGCGCTAAATTACTTATAGTCCCAAGATAGGACCTGAGAGACCTGGTAGACTCCTTGCAATAACACATGAAGAGTGCAGAGGGCACAGGACAGCTCTGAATTTGTGACAAGGCAGACAGTTTTTCACCAATATACTGTGTTTCCCCCAAAATAAGCCAGAGTCTTATATTAATTTTGGCAACCAAAAACACAGTAGGGTTTATTTTCAGGGTAGGTCTTACCATGTGATGTGCTGTCTTCTCTCCCCCTTTCCCTCCCTGCCTGTCAGAAATCCCCAGTGTGAACCAAGTTATAATACTTGTAAAATCCTATAATACACTCTATTGCAGTAGTATATAATGTACAATGTGTGTTTTTTCTGTAATATACTTGTACCAAATACCTTTGCTATAGCACTGCTCAGTGCTTTCGTGACCCGCCGATGCTCTCTTTTCCTGCTCCAAGCACTGCAGAGGGGGTCGAGATCTCCCACTGACAGCTGGGAGAAGAGGAGGAGAGCAGCGGGAGAGTAGATGAGCATCGAACTGCGCTGTACCGAAGGTATTTGGCACAATTATATTACAGAAACACACACATTGCACATTATATACTACTGTAATAGCGTGTATTATAGGATTTTACAAGCATTTTAAACTAGGGCTTATTTTCGGGGTAGGGCTTATATTGCAGCCCTCCCGGAAAATAACAGTAGGTCTTATTTTCCGGGTTGGTCTTATTTTTGGGGGAACACTGTAGCAGATATAACAATGCATTTGATAGTATAATTAACAGACCAAAACAGAGCAAATGAAAGAAATTCATTATTGGGATTTACATTTGACTTTGAAGTTACTGTGTCATGCGGGATGTATGGAGGCTGTCATTCCTGGCCCTTCTTTGAAAATACCAGTTGCTTGGCTGTGCCTGGTTTCAATAATTTGCAGTCTCAGAAACTTAGAGCATGTTGTAAATTAGTGTAAGAACCTCTTTCTCTATACTTGTTTCAGGTAAGTGATTTATAAAGCACTCAAGCCAAAGAATCAGAATGGCAGCCATAGAACTAACATTCTCAGAGAAGTCAGCATATGTTCCTTATGACAGAGCCAATTTAAAGCAGACGTCTCAACCTCAAAACTCAGGACGTGGGGACATGGAGACATTGATTAGTCTCCAAGGTCACTTATCCACACCCCTTCCAATAATAACTATTAATTAGTAAGGTTGTTTATCACACAATGGGTTAATTGTGGGGAAAAAGTGGGGGAAGGGATGGGACTCTACTGGTATTGATCAATCAACTTACATAAACCTTGCAACAACCCAAATTCTTCACTTATTTTTAATTTCAAGGAGTTTTTTAAAGTAGGATATAGATTTTATAGGATACAAAACATAACCCTTACAAATATAGAAAAGTAACCAACATATGGGAGTGCATCAAAGTCATTAGAATTGTAGATGTATACATAAGATCTCAAAGAGGGACAGCTGTGGAGGAGCAAGGGATAGAGGGACGTGAATCCAAAAGAGGGACTGTCCCTCCAATATTGACAGATTATGCCAATGGAAGTTGTTGGTGTCTGGATCAATTCCTCGTAAGAACTTACCTAAAAGTAGAAAAAAAAAAAAACGTAGAGAAAAGTATACATTTCAGTGAATTGCTACGTTTCACAGACTCTCCATCCTTTGTAAACACTACACCATTGTGAATGATGTCACTTCCAGCTGGAGCTGTCTTGATCCAGTGTGAGGAAACCTGATTATTGTAAGGCTGACCTTAGGTTGTTTTATACACTCCAGAGAATGGGATGGATACTTTCAGGAAACATTTGTTGTGGATCATTGCCAAGAGAGTTATACTCCTAAGACCCTTGATGCTGAAAAATTAGGGGGGTAGATTTGGAGTATTCTGTAAAAAGAACTGTCTATAATGATTTGATTATTATGATGATATCATTTTAAAACAATATTGTTGTATTAGGAGCTTTTGGTAAAAGGTATATTATGTTTTAACTGCTTGCCGACCAGCCGCCGCAGTTATATGGCGGTAGGTCGGCTCTGCTGGGCGAGAGCACGTAGCTATACGTCATCTCTCCCAGCAGCCAATAGTGGCGCGCGTGCACCCCCTGCTCGCTCCTGTCCCCCGCGCGATCACCGCCGTGTACCCGCGATCGCTCGTTACAGAGCGAGGACCGGGAGCCGTGTGTGTAAACACACGGCTCCCGGTCCTGTCAGGGGAGAAATTCCTGACCGTCTGTTCATACAATGTATGAACAGCGATCAGTAATTTCCCCTAGTGAGGCCACCCCCCCCCCCACAGTAAGAACACACCCAGGGAACATACTTAACCCCTTCCCCACCCCTAGTGTTAACCCCTTCCCTGCCAGTGGCATTTTTATGGTAATCCAATGCATTTTTATAGCACTGATCGCTATAAAAATGCCAATGGTCCCAAAAATGTGTCAAAAGTGTCCGAAGTGTCCGCCATAATGTCGCAGTACCGAAAAAAATCGCCCATCGCCACCATTACTAGTAAAAAAATATATTAATAAAAATGCCATAAAACTACCCCATATATTGTAAACACTATAACTTTTGCGCAAACCAATCAATAAAGGCTTATTGCGATTTTTTTTAACGAAAAATATGTAGAAGAATACGTATCGGCCTAAACTGAGGAAAAAAATAGTTTTTTTTAGATCTTTTTGGGGGATATTTGTTATGGTAAATAAATAGTAAAAAAATATAATTTTTTTTCAAAATTGTCGCTCTATTTTTGATTATAGCGCAAAAAATAAAAACCGCAGAGGTGATCAAATACCACCAAAAGAAAGCTCTGTTTGTGGGAAAAAAAGGACGCCAATTTTGTTTGGGAGCCACGTCGCACGACCGCGCAATTGTCAGTTAGAGCGACGCAGTGCCGAATCGCAAAAAGTGCTCTGGTCTTTGACCAGCAATATGGTCCGGGGCTTAAGTGGTTAATGTTAGAAAACAAGTCAGAAACTTTGATGCCAATATTTTAAGGTGTCTTGTTTCTTCACTAAATAACTAAGTATTTCAAACCAAATAATGATATATTTTATGCTTTATGCACACACGTGGTTCTCTGTCTTCTAGAGATACTCTGGAATAAAGTATATTTGTATACATTGTGGAGTAGTGTGGGTGATGTTGCAAGCACCGCAGGAGTGCCAGCAAGGAATGGAGCTTGTCCCAGCTCCTGTAGTCACTGAAAGAAAAGAGGAAAGATCCCTGGTGCCGCACATCCACGGAGTCCTATGGTGGTAATAGAGAGACAACCTTAGCCTGGGATCCTGCCAGGCCACGCCCCCAATGTGTTTCACTCTGCCCCCAAAGCTTAGTCATGTGGAGTGAAATGCGTTGGAGGCGTAGCCGGGCGGGAGCCCAGGGTGAAGTTGTCTCTTTCATACCTCCATAGAACTCAGTGGATGTGCAGCACCATGGCTATTTATTTGGCTTCAGGAATTATAAATTCAACATCAAAATAATGTAAAAGTATAAAACCATATTTTTGTTATTGTTACTGCATTGTTAAAATCCAATATTCACAAGATAAATGTGTTGGATTACAGGATATACATTTAAAAACTCAAAACATTCCCACAATATGCTGTTTAATATTTAGTCTATGACTGGGTATTTACATAAATCGTGATAATAAGCTTTAATCCATCTACAGAGATAAACAAACAAACAAATTAAAATCATAAATCCAACTCACAACATATTAATGCTAAATCAAATATATATATATATATATATATATATATATATATATATATATATATATATATATATATATATATATATATATAATATATATATACTGTATGAGTATTAGAGCTAAACAGATAACCAGGGCCCCACAAACACATCAAGAACAGGGCAGCCTTCCAAGTATTCTCATATAATTATAAATACAAATAGGAAAATAGGACATAGGTATAATCTTTGAATCCATATATTGCCCATAAACCCAAAAAAGATGGCCAAAACATGAAATTCTAAATTCAGTCTGATACACTATATTACCAAAAGTATTGGGACACCTGCCTTTAAACGCACATGGGGGTAGATCTAAGATACGCTACACCGCTGTAACTTACTTATCTAATGGGGGCGTGTTTTATGTTAATACGTCGTGACCTGATGTAAACAACGTTTTTTTGGAACTGCGCATGCGCCGACCCTGGGGGTATCCCAGTGCACATGCTCGAAATTAAACCGGAACCCGCCAATGCTTACGACGGTGACGCCATTCTACGCAAATTCCTATTCGCAAACGACGTAAAAAATTCAAAATTGTACACGGGAAGGACGGCCATACTTAACATTGAGTACGCCTCAATATAGCAGCTTTAACTATACGCTGGAAAAAGCCGAACGCAAACGATGAAAAAAAAAATGACGGGCCGACGTACGTTCGTGGATCGCCGTAAATAGCTCATTTGCATACTCGACGCGGATTTCGAAGAAAACGCCACCTAGCGGCCGCCGAAAAATTGCATCTAAGATCCGAAGGCGTACGAAGACGTACGCCTGTCGGATCTAGCCGAGATGCTGTCGTATCTTGTTTTGGGGATTCAAAACAAAGATACGACGCGGGAATTTTGAAATTACGCCGGCGTATCAATAGATACGCCGGCGTAATTTCTTTGTGGATCTACCCCATGAACTTTACTGGCATCCCAGTCTGAGGCCCCGTACACACGATAGAATCCATCCGCAGATAAATCCCAGCAAATGGGTTTCTGCGGATAGATCCTATGGTGTGTACACGCCAGCGGATCTGTTTCCGCGGAGAAATCTCCTCTGGGATGGATTCCAGCAGATCGGATATTTGCTGAGATGCACAACAAATCCATCTGCTGGAATCCATTCCAACGGATGGATCCGCTCGTCTGTACAGACTTACCGGATCCATCCGTCCAAAGGGATTCCCCGCACGCGTCGTAATGATTTGACGCATGCGTGGAATTCCTTATATGACAGCGTCGCGCCCGTCGCCGCGTCATAATCGCGGCGACGGCGCGACACGTCATCGCCAGAGGATTTCCGCGCGGATTTCAATGCGATGGTGTGTACACTCCATCGCATAGAAATCTGCGGAAATCTTTGAGAGGATTTATCCGTGGAAACGGTCCGCTGGACCGTATCCGCGGATAAATTCTCTCGTGTGTATGGGGCCTTAGTCTGTAGGGTTCAATATTGAGTTGGCCCACCTTTTGCAGCTATAACAGCTTCAACTCTTCTGGGAAGGCTGTCCACAAGGTCTAGGAGTTTAGGAGTGTCCTGCTAGCGCACCGCTCCAGTGTGAAAGCCCTTGGGGCTTTTACACTGGAGAAACAGCAGCCGCTGTTTCAGGTCGGTTTGCAGGCGCTAATTTTAGCGCAATAGCGTCTGCAAACCGCCCCAGTGTGAAAGGAGTCTTAGGAAAGGAATAATCTGCAAACATCCACAAGAAATGTGTAGGCTACAGCAGCAATATAGGTAGCAATATCTGAAGTCAGGAAGGGAGGCATATTTACATACAATTCCCTGAAATGGTTACATAAAGGCACATAGCATTTCATGAGGACTGTACACAGTTATTGCACACTTTGGAAAAAACGAAATGACAGATGCAAAGAATATTGTTCTTTTTGCCAAGTCAAATACCTCATCTGTGTATGGCACTAATCTATTCACTACTGTAAAACGTGGCTACATGCCTGTACAACTATATAATTATAATCACTAAATCCAGCTGCAAACATTCACTGCACATTGATGTTTATGCAGTCCACACAATCACATTCAACCTTTTCTGAATTTGGAAAAACTTTTTAGTATGTCAACTCATAATAAAAAATAAGTGGATGTTTTAATTAATTTACTACCATAAGCCCCACTATGCAATCCCCTGAAAACAAAATATAAACCAATCTGGTGTATGTGCATATAATATCACAGTAATGAAAGAGGGTTTGCCTGGGTTATTCGACTAAACTGTTTGTGAGTCACATCCCGAATACATATAGTAAAGACGTTTTTTCTCAATGGTGGGATTTTAAATGGCCTCAAACAGTAGTGTATGAAAATAGTTACAATTTTATTAACAAATACAAAAAGCTAACACATGATGAAACATCAAGCACAAAAATGGTTTGGATAAAAACAAACATAAAGAATTGGGGATACATAAAAAAAAACAGCTGAGAGAGTAGCCCAGAAGCTGTCAACCGACAGAGCGTCCAAGAGCGTTTCAAAAAACACATGGTTTGAATCTTCTTCAGGGACTAAACTGGGCTCAGTGCTTTCAGAGCTGTGACTTGAATCTACAGTATGAACGTTTCACCAATCAGTGGATGATGATCAGGGCCGGCCTTTGGGGTGTGCGAGCTGTGCGGCCGCACAGGGCGCCATGAGCAACAGGGGTGCCGTGCGGCCATCACAGCTCGCAGAATGTGAGTCGCAGTCAGTTACTCACATGATCATCACAGGAGTCCGACTCCTATGAGTCACAGCAGCAGCCGCTGCCAGATACCCCTGCCCTGGGACTGGGTGAAGAGCAATGCATCGGCTGCGGCACCTGAAAAAAAAAATGGCTGCTGCCGGCCCCGACAGGCACACTGCGTCTAAGCGCTGGGCGGCGCCATTTTTAAATGCAAAGCCGCACCGTCCACCGAAAGGTAAACAGATAAACAGATAAAAAGAAAAAAGAAAAAGTATTTACTTTTTATAGCCAGCCTACACACAGAAGGGGAGGAGGATATAAGGGACCTCTTTGTGTATGTTTAGGTGACCAGGGGGCGAGGGGTGAAGATGGGGGGGGGGCACCACAGGATTAGCTTGCACAGGGCGCCTGAACACCTAAGGCCGCCCCTGATGATGATGCAAACAAAATAGAGAAGAGAGACGGTCCGTCGAGGCCTCATGAACCAAGAAAGCTCCCAAATGTTGAAGTGAGCATTTCATACAGTGTATCCTGAGCCACTTGATTGGGCTGGAAACTGTCTTACATTTCTGAGAGCGTTGAGGGTGCGTTGCTCAATGACTAAACCGTCTCTGTGTTGCCGATGGACATAGAAGAACAGGTCTGTCCTCTACTACCGGTTGTGCTGTACGCTTACTCTTGTTTGGGAACAAACTATCGTCAGTAACAGTAAGGTAACCTTGTACAAATAACATAAACCAAATAAATTAAAAATTCATGCAATAAAGAAGTGACCAATAAAGAATAGTCCGTGATTCTGTGACCATTCTAAAAAGTGACACTTAAATCTGTGACAGTTCACGATAAATGTGCTCCTATAGTTAATCTATGAACATATTCCCAAAACCTTGTGATGTCCAACTGTGCCCCTTTTAGATCACACACTCACCAGAATGCTATGACCCATTTGTTTCTAAAGGGGTCTGGTGACATCTGGGCCCACGACTCTGCCTCCTGAAGGACTTCCCTCCCAGTAATGTCACTTTCTCCCTGTGGAGTGCATACTGACTCCGGGGTCGGAGCAGCGATGCTGGCGGATAATATCTATTGCTGGTTATACGAAGTGTCAGTTTTCAGCACATTTTAATGTTAGTGATGGGTTTTATTATTTAAGCATTTTATTCATAAATAAAAAAAAATTAAAAATGTGTTGCGCAATAATGGTGTATCTTAGTTTGTCAACATTTTGAATGTGAAGCATTTAAGGGGCAACAGTGGTCTTTATGCCAGGAGGAATATCTCAGGAGTGTAGCGATGGCTCTGTGGGGTCGCTGCGTGTTTACACATCCATACATTTCACCCTGCTGGTCAGGCATCCATTTTAGCATACTTTCCCAGACAATGAATAGTCTCTTGCTTGTTTTTGTTGTTTTTATTAGGGGATTAAACTTGGATGGGGAAAAGGGACATGGGATGCCCAGATAACGAATACTTCTTAGTAGAATAAAAGTAGTTGAGTCTAGATCTGAAAAGTCTCTTCCTCTGCACATCTCCTCCAGCGCAGGCCGTCGTATCTTAGGCACGTTTAAGTGTATCTCAGTTTGAGAATACATTTAAACATACGACGGGCTTAGATTCGGAGTTACGTCGGCGTATCTACTAATACGCCGGCATAACTCTTTGTGAATCTGGGCCTATGACTTTTTCAGGAGTTTACATGCTCTTACACCAAACGGGTATTTTGAGTGGAGCTTTCAAGCAGAAAAGAAACCTAAGTACCCAAAAACACGTGAAAAGGCATGCAAAAGCTCAGAAAAAAACACATAAAATATGAAAAGCGAGCTGAGGGGAGGGTTTGTGAAACAAAAAACATCTATGCTCAAAAAAAGTTAATAAAAAATGTGCAAAAAAGCACAAAAAAGCAAAAACTTCTTCAAGCTGAAATAAAAGCTCAAATGCCTGTAAAAGCAGCTATTTTGTTTGAGTTGCAGTGAGCATGAGCTCTAAATCGGAACTTCTAAAGCTTTTGCGATAGTTGCCAAGGTCATCGAGGGCTTGCATGTTCCACGCTCTTTGAATAATATCCCTAATCTCCTCAATAAACAGAAAACACAGGTCTTCTTTTCTCATTTTTGAAGTACTTCCTGTGCATTTTTTGGAGTTCATCTGCCGGATCCTCCAATGAAGGGCTGAACCAGGGCGATGTCAAACCTTTTATACAGTGTATCCTCTTCATTTAAATTAGAATCCTTAGACTGGGGTGGATTCAATGGTCTTCGGACTTCCCTGTCTGATGGATCTGTGAGGCTGAGACCCGCAGAACTGACCCAGGGTGTTGGACAGGGGGTTGGATTTCAGCTTGAATGGATTTCAGTGTATACTGAAATGCTTTTTTCTGCCTCTTTATCCTTAGTTGCTTCACAGAAACATGCCTTGCATGCTGTCTTACCAGGAATCACCATATTGGGACAAGCCCAGCATCCACCTGGCTGGGAATGAGCGTGATCTAGAATACTTATCCCCACAATGGCATGAGCGTGAAGATCTGTGTCTCAAGTCTGACAAACTATCGAGAGAGAAAAAAAATTGTGATAAGAAAGATTAATAGTCACACAAGATATACCTTCCTATCAACCCTATCTTCTATCTTAACTTGGGGTTGGCATAGTAATACACACTGCATGGAGAGGAAGAGAGCAGAAAACAGACCACTAGTGTGCAGGCCAAAAAATTAGCATGACCGGTTTAAATACCTAATTCAGCAGGGGCAGGAAGAAACAGGCAGCAGCAGCAAAAGTAGAAATGGAATCGTAGCAAGGCAGTAACAGACTGAACCAGTCGCCGGTTTAAATCTAGTAGCAAAAGCATAGCTCCGCCCCCTCAAGTCTATATGTCGAGAAGGGTAGTGAAGCACTCTGCCCCATTTTGGAAAGGGTAACCTGTGCCACAAGGCTTAAAAATACAGCCCAGCCACACCAAAGCTGCCTTTGTCACCCCACGCCCCTTAGGAAGATGATTTACAGCTTCTTATTCTGCCCCAGGAACAGCATAGGAACTACCTGATGCAAGATGCATTTAGCAAATGGGCACAGGGACTTCACATGGACCATAGCAGCAGATGGGTAGCCCAAACTATTAGCCTAACAAGGTAGGAGACATATCCTTATCCTGATCCTGAATGTACAGAGTGAGGGAGGAAAGGGAATGAACACCAAGGCTGGGAGGCTTTATAGTTACTATTCAGGTGGCACATGCTCTATAACTGCTTTGCCACTAATTAAGTCATTGAGCAGTATCATTGAACCATCCCATTATCAGGTCGGTCCTTAACATTTTCAGACAGTTTTCTATATTAGTAATAAATTTAAAGTATTTTAATCTCATTCCAGCTTTAATTTAAAGCAAATATTTAAAATTGTTTAAACTATTACACATAACATTTTTATTAATTGCTAAGTATTATTTTATACTAATGTTTGAGAAGCAGGGACTTCAAATTCCAAGTGATCTGGTTGTCTGCCAAAATATCTAAGTGGGTAATCTGTGTGAGAACAGAGATACAGTGGATCTTAAGGGAACACTGCTTTTCATGTTGTTCTCTGTGTTTAAATGGAGACAGAAATGCAAATTCACCTATCAACCCTGTCCACCAGCTGAAATTTGAATCTGGGCTCACAGAGGAAGCGTCTGTTTCAATAGGAAGTAGAACCAAAATCTCCTACTGACCATTCACACTGTTAGTCCCTCATTCTACGTACTGGGAAAGGTGAGGGAGATGTTTAGGCAGAACAAAAACATGTTTCAAAAAGGCAGTCCGGTATGCTGTGTTTAACTATTAATTTCCTTGTAAAAACAGGTAGAAAAGTGCAGCACAATTAAGGAATCTTTTGTTTTATTTCCTGTTTTAAACTACAATATCTACTCTATTTTCTTCTGCCTGTAGGCAGGTTCCTAGCATTTTCCAAATCTCAGTCTCTCTGGTAAGGCCCTACAGAAGTACAGGGCCACCGAGGGGCCTATTATTTCAGTCCATACCTGCCCTACAGCCAGGGCCGCTGATATATTATATTTCTTACTTGGGTCCAAGTTAAGGCTCTGACAGCCCAGTCAAACTAGTGGCACCATAAATCACAGTGGTTCAGGTGACCTGACGCCTGTTCCATAGAGGGGTCTGCTCTTTACTGCCCGGAGGATAATATCTTCCCCTGAGCCCTACCACTCCTCATCTAACCAGGTTAACACTGTGTGCATTGCACTGGACACCTTACATGCTTCAGCTCAGGTATTCAGGCATCCTCTTTGATGCAGTTGCTGATCTGCTGTCAGTTTTCAGTCTGGGTTCTCCAACAAAATCCAATTGAGTGTTTAACTTTTAACAGACCAATTAGGAGCAAATAGAGTTCATTATTAGTTTACAGATGTAGCACCCTGGTATCTTACAAATTTAGTTTGCCAGGTAGTAATTGTTCTGGCTAGGAGATCCACTGATTTCCCCCTAACTCTGGAATTGCTGCACTTCTCTCTTCTGTCACTAGGTGGCATTGTAGCTGTGACATTAGATAAAACAAGGGCATAGTAATAACAGATCGTGAATTAATGGGGTGTCTCAGCCAATAGGCAAGGGTTTCGATAAGTCCCTTGGCCTGCTGGGAGAGCCAATTTATTTGGTTGGAGTTAGGTGATCAGGATTCTGTGCCACCTGGATGGCTGTCTGGGTGGACGTGTGTTATTTCGCCCTGGGCTGCTAGGCCTATCCCGGGGACACCTGGCTGCTAGACTGCCCGAGGCCTATCCAGGAGTAGGAGAAGCAGCATAGGGTTTTGACTGCAGGATTGGAGTACAACCGAGGTGGAAAAGTTCAGCCGGACGGGGAACCAGTTATGGTCGGAGGTAGAGGGGAAGCTATCGCCACTAAGGGACCATCCACCTTGTTACTGGAGACTACTGTGAGTTAGCTGAAGCAAGTACCTGAGAAGTCGGTGAAGAAGTATGAAAGCATCAGCAAATGCCAAACCAGGGACCCAGCACGATAGCGGGGGTGACGCTTGAGGAATATACAGCAGGTTAGCTGTGGAAGAGCTCCGGGGATCCAGTGACGACTGGGATCTGGAAGTCTAGTGAGGAACGGGAAGCTCAGCGACTTTAGATCTACAGTGGGATACTGTTAGATAAGTAAAGGACTGTTCTGTGTTACCAAGAGTTATGTATAAGTACCATTAGTGACTGATGCAAGATTAGTTGCCATAGGAGACAGCGGTCCTACCTATACAGAAGTGTTATCCGGCTGGAGGCCTTCCACTGTATAGCGGTCTACCTATAGAAGGAGTCTGCCAATTATCATTGCATCTACTTAAGGGTGTCCTGGCCCTAACCCTTTCTCCCACAGTTCTGTTACGAGACATTAAATCTCTTGTTTGCATCCAAAAGTGACTAGCGCCCATCATTTCTTCTTGCATCACACCCACCATGCCTGGTAACCCACGCTACAAGGAAGGATGTCAGCTCTCCCTAACCCTCAAGGTCACCATTAAGCCTCTGGGGCCCCTGGGACCATGCTACACATACTTTTTAAGCCTTTCTGTGGCTATAATTTTCAATCTTGTAAGAGATATAGTAGAGCTGACCAGTCTACTGGGGTATTAGGGGGGTGGCACAGGTCTATTGGCCTGGTGGGCAGAAGGTCTAAATATGACCTTGGTAAAGAAGATGTGGAATTAGTGTCACTTTCTTTCATTGATTGTGCATGCTTCTACAGCTTTAACCACTAAGCTATGTTTTGGTGCTGCTGTTTTTCATATATTTTACATTAAAACAGCTACGAAATTAAATTAATGTATGTTTTCCTTGTCAAAGTATTTTATTGATAGAATAAGCAAGTAAATTACAATACAGTTGTAATAAATATTACAATGAGCCATATGTATTTAATAGAGATGGTAAAACTCTAAGGTCCAAAGTAAACTACCGATGGGTAGGTTATTTAACTACTATAGAAAAAGAAGAAGTACATTAGTTAATAAAACGTGAGATAACTGACTTTGGTGGAAATTATGCTACCATAAGAGGTAATAGCTTGGATCAGTACTATTAAAACCATTAAGTAGAATAAGGCCGCATACACACGATCAGTCCATCCGATGAGAGCGGTCCGATTAAGCTGACTGATGGTCTGATGTGCCTACACACCATTGGTTTAAAAACCGATCATGTCAGAACGCGGTGACGTAAAACACACAACGTGCTGAAAAAAACGAAGTTCAATGCTTCCAAGCATGCGTCGACTTGATTCTGAGAATGCGTGGCTTTTTGACCAATGCTTTTGCATACTAACGATCGGTTTTGACCTATCGGTTAGGCGTCCATCGGTTCAATTTTAAAGCAAGTTCTAATTTTTTTGACCGAAGGATAACTGACCGATGGGGCCTACACGCGATCGGTTTGGACCGATGAAACGGTCCTTCAGTCCGTTTTCATCGGTTTTGACCGATCGTGTGTACGCGGCCTAATACTTTATTACGCTTCAGAAAATAAGGAAAACAAATAATACCAAAAATAAATTTTAAAAGAAAGAGGGGGGAAGAGAGAAAAAAGAAAAAAAAAGGGGGGGGGCACACAGAAACAGAGAGACACAAAGAAGAGTAAGAAAGAGTAGTGGGAAAAATAGAGAAGAAAGTACAGGTGTTTACTGGATTGGCACGAGTAACATGGCTTTTTGTCTGAGGATGTAAAAAGAGCATTATGATCTTCACAGTAAAGAGTAGGGTAACAGCTAAGAGTTTGGGTTTGGGTTTGTAAGTCACCTTTATCTGGGTAGGGTTGTCAGCTACCATGGCATGATAATTCTGTTATCACAGGATGGTAATAAGCGGTAGTTAATCCAAGGATTCCATATTTTTTCAAAAACAGGAATTTGGTCCCTTTCTATTGCTAGCATTTTGGCATGAGACATAAAAACATTTAGTCTACTTTCAGTCCTGGGTATCTCTAGGTCAGGGGTCCTCCATGCCTTAGCAATTGTTTGCTTAGCCGCTGTGGTAAGTTGGATAAGGAGTTTAAATTGTCTATATGTGATATAGTCTGGATTTAGATTGAGCAAGGCAGTGGCTGGGTCTGGTTGCACATTAAAAATTCTGGAAGCCATTCCAAATATCTTTTTCCAATATATCTGAACCAATGGGCAGGACCACCATATGTGCAAGTGGGTACCCGGGTCAGAGCATCCTCGAAAGCATTGAGCTGTGTGGTTTGGTGTAAATTTGGCCAACCTTGAGGGGACGAGGTACCATTGAGTTAAAACCTTATAATTGGTTTCTACCGCCAGGATGTTTGGGGAGGAAGATTTGTTGCTGACCAGATTTTTGACCAATCAGCCATATCAAATGTTCTTCCCAGGTCCTCCTCCCATTTGCGTGCATATAGAGGTTTGTCGAGGCCAGGGTAAGTGAAATTTGGAAGTATATTGAAGATCTCATACCTCAGGATTTTTCAGGCATGCTGATTCAAAATTTGTAATTTGGGACAGAGATGTATTAGTATTTTGTAGTGGTGCATAAAAGTTTTTAATTTGGAGGAATCTAAAGAGTTCGGAATTCGGTAAATTATAGATGTCGCATAGGGTTGGAAATGTGAGGAAGGATGTAGGCGATATAAGATTACTAAGCCGTGTAATGTTCAGTGAGGTCCAAACCTTGAATGATTTGGGGGAGACCCAAGCTGGGCAGAAAGCGGGGTTTTTGGAGAATGATAATAGAGGGTTGTGGGGAGATTATAATTGGTGTTTAAATTTAAGTTTGTCCCATAGAGATAAAAAATGTTTGGTAATGCGATTACGCAGAGTTTTGCGTTCTTTGGGGAGGAGCCATAACAGATTGGAGATGGAGAGTGGATCACATTCTGTGGCTTCTATTATTACCCATAAAGGTATTTCATGAATAGCATAATATTTGGAGAGGCTGGCAATGTGTGCAGCTCTATAGTAGTTTGTAAAATTCGGAAGGCCAAGACCGCCTCTGAGTTTAGGTAAATGTAATGTGTGTAATGATATACAGGGTTTGGTCGAGCCCCACACAAAGGTTTCTGTCGTTTTTTGAAGTAATCTAAGGTAATAAAATGGGATTGGGATTGGCAAGACTCTAAGGCCCAGATTCACAACCGAGATACGACGGCGTATCTCCAGATACGCCGTCGTATCTCTGAGTTGCGCCGTCGTATCTATGCGCCTGATTCTTAGAATCAGTAACGCATAGATATCCATTAGATCCGACAGGCATAAGTCTCTTACGCCATCGGATCTTAACTGCATTTTTTTTTTAAAGCTAGGCGGCGCTTCCGTCGAATTCCGCGTCGAGTATGCAAATTAGCTAGATAATTCCCGAACGTACACACGGCCGATGCAGTAAAGTTACGACGTTTACGTTAGGCTTTTCCCGGCGTAAGGTTGCCCCTGCTATATGAGGCGCAGCCAATGTTAAGTATGGCCGTCGTTCACACGTCGAGATTTGAAAAAGTTACGTCGTTTGCGTAAGTCGTCCGTGAATGGGGCAGGACGTCATTTACGTTCACGTCGAAACCAATGACGTCCTTGCGGCGTACTTTGGAGCAATGCACACTGCGAAATTCCACGGACGGCGCATGCGCCGTTCCGAAAAAACGTCAATCACGTCGGGTCACAGTAGTTTTGCATAAAACACGCCCCCCTGATCCAAATTTGAATTAGGCGGGCTTACGCCGGCCGATTTACGCTGCGCCGCCGTAACTTACGGAGCAAGTGCTTTGAGAATAGAGCACTTGCCCGTGTAAGTTGCGGAGGCGTAACATAAATCAGATACGTTACGCCCGCACAATTTTACGCGGCTCTACGTAAATTTGCCACTAAATAAGTAAAGTCATTTTGGGAGAATTGTCTTTAATGTATGTTTTCATTCCCTCTTCATTCTGCTTGTATACTATTCAATGACCAGAGGAAACGCAACTAGAAAACAAAGAAATGGAAAAACAATTAAAGCAGACTTATAAAATATTAACACAAACCCTTGCTTACAGTCTTGCTGGCATGGATAAATAAAGAAAACAACAAATAAAATATTTAGGCTGCATTCACATCTGAGCGACAGCCGCGATCGCGTGTAGCGGCGTATTTTGCCGCGAGTATAAACTTTCACTTTTTTTTTTTTCTCTCAAAGTCTTCCCATTGCTGTCAAGGGGAAAACGCCTATGTCGCCTGAAAAAAAGGGTCCGGGACTTTTTTTCAGGTGACAGGCGTTCGGCGTCTATGAGATGTGAACCATCTCCATAGACAGCAATGGGAATTCTCCCCTCGAGCGACAGAAGCGTCCGGCGTCGGGCGTTTTGTCGCTCAGGTGTGAATGGGGTCTTACATTTATGGAGAAAATGCTGCTCCAGGCTTCCTCTAGTGCTGAAAACCATATTTTAAAATGGACATTTGAATGAGAAATTTACAACACAGCATATTAAAGAACAATGGCTTATAGTTCTATGTATGGTAATTACCCCAGAGGTATTTTTACATATTAGTTTGTGGATGTTCCTAGCGATGCTCTCTCTTTTTTTGTTTTCAGGTTTGGTGGTCCTGTAATTATAACAGTAAGTAGGAATGACTGAACTCAAGAAATGATCACCAAGGACTAATAGTTCACTGCAGCAGCAGTTGCCAAGCAACCGAGTTACAATGAATAACTGGTTCTTCAGCTCCATGCTGTCATGAGCTCAGTTAACAATCTTTTCATACCCTGCCCATGAGACTGAAACCACAGGAACGGTTTTAACGGCTAATCGCTCTGCTGGTAAAATGCATTGGCTCATTATTATAAATTACAGGTTGCGTGCCTTTTTTTAAAACATCTTTATATTTTTTTAAAGTTTAACTACAGTTTAAGAAGATGTATGAATTAATAACAACTAGTCTCTTATAATATACCCTGCTTACTAGAAATTATTTATTAAATGATTTAAAAGATAATTATATTTTCATTTTTTTTAAAGAGAGTTTGTCCCTGATAGTCACCTTCCTCGTGTCCTGCTTCTCATTTTCTTCGTTAGAGGCGGAAGTACTAACTCTGAGTAAGCTATGCCAGAATTTTTACAGGGTTGACTTTTTCCTCTTCCCGGTAAGGTGATAATAGGACCTGGTAATGGCTGTTCAGACCCTGAGTACTGCATCATGGGAAGAGATCACATGCTCTGCCATACTGGTTACCATATATACTTGAGTATAAGCAGACCCAAATATAAGCCTGAGGCACTTAATTTTACCACAATAAACTGGGAAAACATATTGACTCGAGCCTAGGTTGGGAAAATGCAGCAGCTACTGGTAAACAATCTGCAGCCTCACTCTGCCCATTTGCAGTCTAATTGTGCCCAGTTGCAGTCTCACTGTGCCCAGTTGCAGTCTCACTGTGCCCAGTTGCAGTCTCACTGTGCCCAGTTGCAATATCACTGTGCCCAGTTGCAATCTCACTGTGCCCAGTTGCAGTCTCACTGTGCCCAGTTGCAGTCTCACTGTGCCCAGTTGCAGTCTCACTGTGCCCAGTTGAAGTCTCACTGTGCCCAGTTGCAGTCTCACTGTGCCCAGTTGCAGTCTCACTGTTCCCAGGTGCAGTCTCTCACTGTGCCAATATGCAGTCTCTCACTGTGCCCACAGATGCAGTCTCTCACAGTCAGCAGTAAAACAGCGTGTCTGCCGCTGTGTAATCCATATGCAGCCGTACCTTTTCATTAGTAAAACAGCGTGTGTCCGCCGCTGTATAATCCAGTCTGTCCGGCTGTCCATTGTAAGAAAGCCCTGCCTCCTCCTCCTCGTCCGTCCGTCATAGAGGAACACTGGTACGATGCTGGGAAACTGAATCAGTGTTCTGCCTATCACAGACGAGGAGGAGGCGAGGCTGTCTTACAATGGACGGCTGAACAGACTGTATTATACAGCGGCAGACACACACTGTTTTACTAATGAAAAGGTACGGCTGCATATGGATTACACAGCGTCAGACCCGCTGTTTTACTGCTGACTCGAGTATAAGCCGAGGGAGTAGTTTTTCAGCCTAAAAAATGGGCTGAAAAATTTGGCTTATACTCGAGTATATACATAAAAAACAAAAACCTGCGCCAAGAAATGGTAATACAAGTCCACTTATGCAGATGGAAATAAAAACAATGGAAAAAACAGTCTAAGAGCTCTTGTGCGGAGGTCTAAAAAGCACTTGGAGGTGCAATGCCACAAGTTCCATATAATATAACTCAATGTTGTAACGATGGATGTAAATTCCTCCAACACCCGGTGACATGCATGCAGTATGTGAAATTCCTCCACCTGAAAATCAAAGCCTCTTACCAGAAGGTAAGGAATCAAAGCAGGTGGCTATAACCCAGCCTCGGCCTTTAGTTTCTCCAGGGATCCCAGAACAGGAGTCAGCAGCGTCACAAACGTTAAATCACAGTAGCTCCATTGAAGGAAACGTATAAAAAAGAGAGGACGCACATAGCGTAATAAAGTACAGTAACCAAATTTAATAAAAAAGTAATCTACTTACAGCAACAATGAATAAAAACAGCCATTGTATAAAAAGTTGAAAGCCGGCCGGCAAACAAGGAGCCCTTCCTCCCGAGCGTGGTGACGTCACTGACGCAGCCTCCCAGACGCGTTTCGTCACAAGTTGACGTTCTCAATGGGGGTGGGGCTCTCGACAGTGAGGCACCATTATATAGCCACCGCTCGTTACGAGAGGCAGCTCATTTGACGTAGATCGCGCCATCTTAAGTAAGGTATCAAGCCCACTCATTATGAAAGGCAACCCAATGAATGTAGACAGCGCCATCTTAAGTGAGGTAACATGCCCATATCGAGGAGCGCGGCGCCACGCAACTGGGACATTGCAACCGCAACATTAAAAATATATATAACAAATTTTAATTTGTTACACTCGTTTTCTCATTTTCATTGAAAAAAGCAACAAATAGAATTACAAATGAAATATATCCTCGGATCAAAATTCGAGATAGGGGCGGGATTTTCCCTGGCACTGGACTCCTCCCTCCCCTAAGCCTCCTTATTCTAATATCGTAATAAATATCAGTCACCTAAAGGACTTTCATTAAGAGTGTACCCATCCTACAGGAAAGCGGAACAGGAATTGGTAATATCGATGTTAATAAGAGATAATACATCTCTGTGACTAAATGGAGTTTCCATTACCGCTCCAAACGCATAAAAATATGGATGTTTTATATGCATAAGGCATCCCAAAAGAGAATTTGATTTATTCTGTGATTAATATCAGACATAACCTCATAAAAAGGTCATGTTTGTAAGTGTCTCCATAAACTGGAGTATTGTGCATAGAGAACCAGTGTGGCCCTCCATGAAACTCAAAAAACTAAAACAAAATTATTTATTTTTTTACTTTTTTTTACTAAATCTGATCATCAAAGTGTGTTATACAAATAAACTTTAGATAATCATCACCTCAATGGACACGATTAATATAAGTGATAAATAGTGTAAAAATACATAATAGTGAAAATGTCAAATATTTAAACCTTATTGGTCATTTTACATAAGTAAATAACACATTTAAATTAAATATATTTAACCCTTCCCTTACCTAAAGTTTCTATATTATATCTAACTCTCCTCTTGTCTAATACGAGGAGAATTGGTAAGTGGTATAAAAAAACAATAAAAAATTGTGCATGCGAAATATAAAAATATAAAGAAATTTTTATGAAAAAATTGAGTTCTTTCTGAAAAAAAATAATAAATTATATAAAATAAATTATTCTCCTACTCCCACGGGTGCCTTTCATAAGGAATACGTAATTATGCATTATTAATAAAAGCATTAACATCCGTGTCAATGTTTAAACCAAACGGACTATATGATTTCAATCGATGTATCCAGCCCATCTCCATTTGGGATAAATCCCTCACTAAATTACTCCCCCTCCAATGGGGTTTGAATTTATCGATCCCTAGGAATAGGGTATTGGAAGGGTCTCGGTTGTGTTTGAGTCTATAATGGTTGGATACTGAATGGTCCTTGAAACCTCCCAATATATTGGTGATATGCTCGTTTACTCTTATTTGAAAGGACCTCTTGGTCCGGCCTACGTATTGTAGGCCACACGGGCATTGGACCAAATAAACCACCCCCGTGGGTGCACAGGTAATGCATGGAACAATTTTGAATTCTTTGTTAGTCACCGTAGAAGTGAACGATGTGACACATCTCCTCGTATTGGTAGTCAAAGAGCAGACTCTACATCTTTTGCATTTGTAATACCCCTTAAGCTGGTCGAAGAAACCTCTGCTACCCGTTGGAGGGTCCACCACATTAAGTGAAATTTTATTCCTCAAGGACTGGACTCCCCTGAAGATTACTTTAGGCCTGTCTGGCAAAATACCTTTCAGTATAGGATCATTGATTGCAATATGCCAGTGTTTCCGAATCAAATGGGAAACAGACCGATGTTGGACAGAATAATTGGTGATGAACGGTGCACTATTCAAAAAATCGGCAGCCCCATCTTTTATCTTATCTACCAACAGGTCTTTCCTATCTATAGCAAGAACTTGATCCAAAGTTCCCTCTAACTCTTCCTGAGTGTAACCCTTCTCTAGGAAGCGGTCAGTCAAAACTCTAGCTTGAACGGAAAAGTCCTGTGGATCGGTACAATTCCGTCTCAGCCTTAAGTACTGGCTTTTGGGAACCCCTTTAATCCAGGGGGCATGGTGACAGCTGTCAGTTGGAATAAAGGCATTACGATCTGTGTCCTTGAAAAAACAGGACGTAACAAAACTGCCTGCCTTAATCCCAATATTTAAATCCAAATAGTGGACACTAGTCTGGCTTGCCTCATATTTTAACTCTATTCCTCTCTGATTGGAATTGAGTACGGAGATAAAGCCAGTAAGGTCCTCATATGTGCCAGTCCATAGGAGGAGGATGTCATCGATGTATCTCGCCCATAGGGCAATCTGGGAAGAATCCCGCACATGGATGACATCCTCCTCCCACTTGGCCATAAATAAATTGGCCAAGCTGGGGGCATATTTGGCCCCCATGGCTACACCGGTAACCTGTTTGTAAAACTTGTTTTCAAACCAAAAATAATTGGAATCGGCAGCAAATTTTAATAATGCCATAATGTAGTCCACCTGTATGGTCGGTAACCCTGAATCCTTTACAAGGAAGTAATGTACTGCTTCCAGTCCCAATGTGTGGGGAATAATAGTGTAAAGGGACTTGACGTCGATGGTAACCATCCACATATCTGCGGTAGGTGAAATACCGGATAGAACATTCATAATATGTTTAGAGTCCCTAACGTAGGAAGGGATTCTCTTAACCAGAGGCTGTAAATAAAAATCGATATATCTGCCCACCCGGGGGGCAGACAGGATCCTTATGAAGTTTGGGAAGGTAATATATCGTCGGGGTGCGGGGGGCTTTGGGTATAAGGAAATTTTTTTCTTTTAGGGTAAGTATCCCCTCAAAAACTCCCCTTTCCACCAAAATCTCCAAATTCCTTTTATATTTACTCCTAGGATCACTAGGTAAAATGGAGTATGTATTGGTGTCATCGACAATATTGTGCATTTCATGCAAATAGTCAACCTTGTCTAGCACAACTATACCCCCCCCTTTATCTGCAGGTCTTATAATTAAATCTTTGTTAGTGCACAAAGAATCCAATCCTTCCTGTAGGGTTTTATTAAGTTTTGCTTTCTTAATATCCATCGCTTCCAAATCCCTCAGTAGAACATCCCTGAAAACTTTCAGGGAAGGTGCCAGTCCTCCCGGGGGATTGAACAACGAGGCATTGGAAAGGCCTGAATGAACATAACCATTTCCAGAGATTTGGTTGCTAGAATGGATACCCACCATATATCTCTTAATGTTGATCTTTCTGACAAATTTGTGGATATCCATGTATGTTCCAAATTTGTTAAGACTCTGGGGGGGCGCAAATTTGAGACCCTTATCCAAAAGCGCCCTCTCAGAGTCTGTCAATACCTTGGAGCTCAAATTAAAAATCCCTCTACCTTCTACGTTTTCGAACGTTTGGGCTGCCCTGCGTCCCCTCCCCCCTCTGGTGCCTCGCCTCTTTCGACCAACCTTTTGGTGCCCTGGTTGGGTTTGTGAAAACCCCAATTCTGGGGACCGTTGGAACCCACAGGGGTTCCCAAAGGAGCGGGGGCACCATGTGACAAATAGGGAGGAGGTGCAAACCAGGGTCCTCCCTGAAAGCCCGAAAATTGATTAGCCTGAGGCATCTGATACTCATCAGGACAATCCCTATCACTCAAAGGGAAAAAGGCATTAGTGGTGGGAATATTATAATCCCACCCTAGTCCTGATTCAGGTTGAAAATACACCGGGGAGGGATAGTCACCATCTCCCATTTGCCCTTGACGCCAGTTATTAATACCAACAGAGGGATGGCCCTGTCCTCTTCCATCACCTTGTCCCCATCCCTTCCCTCTAGGGGCTGGATGTGACACTCTAGGAGGCTGGCTCTGATAATAGCCAGTTCCGCCTGAAGGGGCAACCGAATTATAATTGTAACCAGAAGCTCCCTGTGGGGGACCGGTACCAAAACCTGGTCTAGAATTAAATCTAGACGGTCCCGGGCGGCTCTGATTTTTCGAAGAAGGTCCTTTAAGGGGCCCTAGAGCTCTCCTGGGTGAGGACCTTACAGGGGGGCCACCTCCCTTGACCTGAGGAGGGTGCCTCTTAGGACCTCCCTGATAGGGATTTTCCCACCCAAGGGGATTTGTGCCCTGTGGGTTAGATACCTCCGTTTCAGTATGGGATGGTTTGGTTGACTCTTCCAGCAGTTTTTTCTGCCAGTTGAAGACTATGCTATTCTGGTAGTCTTCCAGATCCCTATTGAATTTATTTTTCTTTTTTATCCTCTGGTCCTTATCCTCTTTCTCTAAGAGGCTAAGGAGACTAGAGGATTTGTCTTTGTATTCCTCATTGTCCTTAGAGGGGTCCAAACTGGTTTTGATAGATTTAATCTCATCATCCAGTTTAATTAATTTAGTGACCTTTTTTTTAATAAGAAATTCGAGGAAATTGATACCTGCGGTATTAAAATACTTGAACCAATCCTCGAGATCTAGATCCCCTTTCTGAGGTGGGACCTCCCATCTGAGGCTCCTGGGAACCATACCCAATTTAACATAAGATTCTAGGTAGGTTATATCCCACTTAGTATGGTTCTCAGAGATCAACAAATTTTTCAGCCGTGTAAATAAACCCCCAAGGTCTCCCTCATCTTCTTTATAAGATTCGAAGACCCCATCTGTGTTTATGAGCTTCTTAGCCCTAAATTCAAAAATGTCCATTGTAGGGACTATCTGTGTGACCAGATGGTATACCAGGATATATAAATAAGTGAGCAGCAGTAATAAATCCGAAGAATACAAATAATAAACAAAAAAACTGCGCTGCAACCCAATAAGCACCAAGGCAGCAGCTATCGTGTGAAGTACACAAACAAAACATAAAAAACAAAAAGCCGCGCCAAGAAATGGTAATACAAGTCCACTTATGCAGATGGAAATAATAACAATGGAAAAAACAGTCTAAGAGCTCTTGTGCGGAGGTCTAAAAAGCACTTGGAGGTGCAATGCCACAAGTTCCATATAATATAACTCAATGTTGTAACGATGGATGTAAATTCCTCCAACACCCGGTGACATGCATGCAGTATGTGAAATTCCTCCACCTGAAAATCAAAGCCTCTTACCAGAAGGTAAGGAATCAAAGCGGGTGGCTATAACCCAGCCTCGGCCTTTAGTTTCTCCAGGGATCCCAGAACAGGAGTCAGCAGCGTCACAAACGTTAAATCACAGTAGCTCCATTGAAGGAAACGTATAAAAAAGAGAGGACGCACATAGCGTAATAAAGTACAGTAACCAAATTTAATAAAAAAGTAATCTACTTACAGCAACAATGAATAAAAACAGCCATTGTATAAAAAGTTGAAAGCCGGCCGGCAAACAAGGAGCCCTTCCTCCCGAGCGTGGTGACGTCACTGACGCAGCCTCCCAGACGCGTTTCGTCACAAGTTGACGTTCTCAATGGGGGTGGGGCTCTCGACAGTGAGGCACCATTATATAGCCACCGCTCGTTACGAGAGGCAGCTCATTTGACGTAGATCGCGCCATCTTAAGTAAGGTATCAAGCCCACTCATTATGAAAGGCAACCCAATGAATGTAGACAGCGCCATCTTAAGTGAGGTAACATGCCCATATCGAGGAGCGCGGCGCCACGCAACTGGGACATTGCAACCGCAACATTAAAAAAATATATAAAAAATTTAATTTTTTTATATATATTTTTAATGTTGCGGTTGCAATGTCCCAGTTGCGTGGCGCCGCGCTCCTCGATATGGGCATGTTACCTCACTTAAGATGGCGCTGTCTACATTCATTGGGTTGCCTTTCATAATGAGTGGGCTTGATACCTTACTTAAGATGGCGCGATCTACGTCAAATGAGCTGCCTCTCGTAACGAGCGGTGGCTATATAATGGTGCCTCACTGTCGAGAGCCCCACCCCCATTGAGAACGTCAACTTGTGATGAAACGCGTCTGGGAGGCTGCGTCAGTGACGTCACCACGCTCGGGAGGAAGGGCTCCTTGTTTGCCGGCCGGCTTTCAACTTTTTATACAATGGCTGTTTTTATTCATTGTTGCTGTAAGTAGATTACTTTTTTATTAAATTTGGTTACTGTACTTTATTACGCTATGTGCGTCCTCTCTTTTTTATACGTTTCCTTCAATGGAGGTACTGTGATTTAACGTTTGTGACGCTGCTGACTCCTGTTCTGGGATCCCTGGAGAAACTAAAGGCCGAGGCTGGGTTATAGCCACCCGCTTTGATTCCTTACCTTCTGGTAAGAGGCTTTGATTTTCAGGTGGAGGAATTTCACATACTGCATGCATGTCACCGGGTGTTGGAGGAATTTACATCCATCGTTACAACATTGAGTTATATTATATGGAACTTGTGGCATTGCACCTCCAAGTGCTTTTTAGACCTCCGCACAAGAGCTCTTAGACTGTTTTTTCCATTGTTATTATTTCCATCTGCATAAGTGGACTTGTATTACCATTTCTTGGCGCTGCTTTTTGTTTTTTATGTTTTGTTTGTGTACTTCACACGATAGCTGCTGCCTTGGTGCTTATTGGGTTGCAGCGCAGTTTTTTTGTTTATTATTTGTATTCTTCGGATTTATTACTGCTGCTCACTTATTTATATATCCTGGTATACCATCTGGTCACACAGATAGTCCCTACAATGGACATTTTTGAATTTAGGGCTTAGAAGCTCATAAACACAGATGGGGTCTTCGAATCTTATAAAGAAGATGAGGGAGACCTTGGGGGTTTATTTACACGGCTGAAAAATGTGTTGATCTCTGAGAACCATACTAAGTGGGATATAGCCTACCTAGAATCTTATGTTAAATTGGGTATGGTTCCCAGGAGCCTCAGATGGGAGGTCCCACCTCAGAAAGGGGATCTAGATCTCGAGGATTGGTTCAAGTATTTTAATACCGCAGGTATCAATTTCCTCGAATTTCTTATTAAAAAAAAGGTCACTAAATTAATTAAACTGGATGATGAGATGAAATCTATCAAAACCAGTTTGGACCCCTCTAAGGACAATGAGGAATACAAAGACAAATCCTCTAGTCTCCTTAGCCTCTTAGAGAAAGAGGATAAGGACCAGAGGATAAAAAAGAAAAATAAATTCAATAGGGATCTGGAAGACTACCAGAATAGCATAGTCTTCAACTGGCAGAAAAAACTGCTGGAAGAGTCAACCAAACCATCCCATACTGAAATGGAGGTATCTAACCCACAGGGCACAAATCCCCTTGGGTGGGAAAATCCCTATCAGGGAGGTCCTAAGAGGCACCCTCCTCAGGTCAAGGGAGGTGGCCCCCCTGTAAGGTCCTCACCCAGGAGAGGTCTAGGGCCCCTTAAAGGACCTTCTTCGAAAAATCAGAGCCGCCCGGGACCGTCTAGATTTAATTCTAGACCAGGTTTTGGTACCGGTCCCCCACAGGGAGCTTCTGGTTACAATTATAATTCGGTTGCCCCTTCAGGCGGAACTGGCTATTATCAGAGCCAGCCTCCTAGAGTGTCACATCCAGCCCCTAGAGGGAAGGGATGGGGACAAGGTGATGGAAGAGGACAGGGTCATCCCTCTGTTGGTATTAATAACTGGCGTCAAGGGCAAATGGGAGATGGTGACTATCCCTCCCCGGTGTATTTTCAACCTGAATCAGGACTAGGGTGGGATTATAATATTCCCACCACTAATGCCTTTTTCCCTTTGAGTGATAGGGATTGTCCTGACGAGTATCAGATGCCTCAGGCTAATCAATTTTCGGGCTTTCAGGGAGGACCCTGGTTTGCACCTCCTCCCTATTTGTCACATGGTGCCCCCGCTCCTTTGGGAACCCCTGTGGGTTCCAACGGTCCCCAGAATTGGGGTTTTCACAAACCCAACCAGGGCACCAAAAGGTTGGTCGAAAGAGGCGAGGCACCAGAGGGGGGAGGGGACGCAGGGCAGCCCAAACGTTCGAAAACGTAGAAGGTAGAGGGATTTTTAATTTGAGCTCCAAGGTATTGACAGACTCTGAGAGGGCGCTTTTGGATAAGGGTCTCAAATTTGCGCCCCCCCAGAGTCTTAACAAATTTGGAACATACATGGATATCCACAAATTTGTCAGAAAGATCAACATTAAGAGATATATGGTGGGTATCCATTCTAGCAACCAAATCTCTGGAAATGGTTATGTTCATTCAGGCCTTTCCAATGCCTCGTTGTTCAATCACCCGGGAGGACTGGCACCTTCCCTGAAAGTTTTCAGGGATGTTCTACTGAGGGATTTGGAAGCGATGGATATTAAGAAAGCAAAACTTAATAAAACCCTACAGGAAGGATTGGATTCTTTGTGCACTAACAAAGATTTAATTATAAGACCTGCAGATAAAGGGGGGGGTATAGTTGTGCTAGACAAGGTTGACTATTTGCATGAAATGCACAATATTGTCGATGACACCAAAACATACTCCATTTTACCTAGTGATCCTAGGAGTAAATATAAAAGGAATTTGGAGATTTTGGTGGAAAGGGGAGTTTTTGAGGGGATACTTACCCTAAAAGAAAAATTTTTCCTTATACCCAAAGCCCCCCGCACCCCGACGATATATTACCTTCCCAAACTTCATAAGGATCCTGTCTGCCCCCCGGGACGTCCTATAGTGAGTGGTATAGATTCAATCACGTCCCGGGTGGGCAGATATATCGATTTTTATTTACAGCCTCTGGTTAAGAGAATCCCTTCCTACGTTAGGGACTCTAAACATATTATGAATGTTCCATCCGGTATTTCACCTACCGCAGATATGTGGATGGTTACCATCGACGTCAAGTCCCTTTACACTATTATTCCCCACACATTGGGACTGGAAGCAGTACATTACTTCCTTGTAAAGGATTCAGGGTTACCGACCATACAGGTGGACTACATTATGGCATTATTAAAATTTGCTGCCGATTCCAATTATTTTTGGTTTGAAAACAAGTTTTACAAACAGGTTACCGGTGTAGCCATGGGGGCCAAATATGCCCCCAGCTTGGCCAATTTATTTATGGCCAAGTGGGAGGAGGATGTCATCCATGTGCGGGATTCTTCCCAGATTGCCCTATGGGCGAGATACATCGATGACATCCTCCTCCTATGGACTGGCACATATGAGGACCTTACTGGCTTTATCTCCGTACTCAATTCCAATCAGAGAGGAATAGAGTTAAAATATGAGGCAAGCCAGACTAGTGTCCACTATTTGGATTTAAATATTGGGATTAAGGCAGGCAGTTTTGTTACGTCCACTTTTTTCAAGGACACAGATCGTAATGCCTTTATTCCAACTGACAGCTGTCACCATGCCCCCTGGATTAAAGGGGTTCCCAAAAGCCAGTACTTAAGGCTGAGACGGAATTGTACCGATCCACAGGACTTTTCCGTTCAAGCTAGAGTTTTGACTGACCGCTTCCTAGAGAAGGGTTACACTCAGGAAGAGTTAGAGGGAACTTTGGATCAAGTTCTTGCTATAGATAGGAAAGACCTGTTGGTAGATAAGATAAAAGATGGGGCTGCCGATTTTTTGAATAGTGCACCGTTCATCACCAATTATTCTGTCCAACATCGGTCTGTTTCCCATTTGATTCGGAAACGCTGGCATATTGCAATCAATGATCCTATACTGAAAGGTATTTTGCCAGACAGGCCTAAAGTAATCTTCAGGGGAGTCCAGTCCTTGAGGAATAAAATTTCACTTAATGTGGTGGACCCTCCAACGGGTAGCAGAGGTTTCTTCGACCAGCTTAAGGGGTATTACAAATGCAAAAGATGTAGAGTCTGCTCTTTGACTACCAATACGAGGAGATGTGTCACATCGTTCACTTCTACGGTGACTAACAAAGAATTCAAAATTGTTCCATGCATTACCTGTGCACCCACGGGGGTGGTTTATTTGGTCCAATGCCCGTGTGGTCTACAATACGTAGGCCGGACCAAGAGGTCCTTTCAAATAAGAGTAAACGAGCATATCACCAATATATTGGGAGGTTTCAAGGACCATTCAGTATCCAACCATTATAGACTCAAACACAACCGAGACCCTTCCAATACCCTATTCCTAGGGATCGATAAATTCAAACCCAATTGGAGGGGGAGTAATTTAGTGAGGGATTTATCCCAAATGGAGATGGGCTGGATACATCGATTGAAATCATATAGTCCGTTTGGTTTAAACATTGACACGGATGTTAATGCTTTTATTAATAATGCATAATTACGTATTCCTTATGAAAGGCACCCGTGGGAGTAGGAGAATAATTTATTTTATATAATTTATTATTTTTTTTCAGAAAGAACTCCTTTCACACAATTTTTTCATAAAAATTTCTTTATATTTTTATATTTCGCATGCACAATTTTTTATTGGTTTTTTATACCACTTACCAATTCTCCTCGTATTAGACAAGAGGAGAGTTGGATATAATATAGAAATTTTAGGTAAGGGAAGGGTTAAATATATTTAATTTAAATGTGTTATTTACTTATGTAAAATGACCAATAAGGTTTAAATATTTGACATTTTCACTATTATGTATTTTTACACTATTTATCACTTATATTAATCGTGTCCATTGAGGTGATGATTATCTAAAGTTTATTTGTATAACACACTTTGATGATCAGATTTAGTAAAAAAAAGTAAAAAAATTAATAATTTTTTTTTAGTTTCTTGAGTTTCATGGAGGGCCACACTGGTTCTCTATGCACAATACTCCAGTTTATGGAGACACTTACAAACATGACCTTTTTATGAGGTTATGTCTGATATTAATCACAGAATAAATCAAATTCTCTTTTGGGATGCCTTATGCATATAAAACATCCATATTTTTATGCGTTTGGAGCGGTAATGGAAACTCCATTTAGTCACAGAGATCTATTATCTCTTATTAACATCGATATTACCAATTCCTGTTCCGCTTTCCTGTAGGATGGGTACACTCTTAATGAAAGTCCTTTAGGTGACTGATATTTATTACGATATTAGAATAAGGAGGCTTAGGGGAGGGAGGAGTCCAGTGCCAGGGAAAATCCTGCCCCTATCTCGAATTTTGATCCGAGGATATATTTCATTTGTAATTCTATTTGTTGCTTTTTTCAAGGAAAATGAGAAAACGAGTGTAACAAATTAAAAAATTTTATATATATTTTTAATGTTGCGGTTGCAATGTCCCAGTTGCGTGGCGCCGCGCTCCTCGATATGGGCATGTTACCTCACTTAAGATGGCGCTGTCTACATTCATTGGGTTGCCTTTCATAATGAGTGGGCTTGATACCTTACTTAAGATGGCGCGATCTACGTCAAATGAGCTGCCTCTCGTAACGAGCGGTGGCTATATAATGGTGCCTCACTGTCGAGAGCCCCACCCCCATTAAGAACGTCAACTTGTGACGAAACGCGTCTGGGAGGCTGCGTCAGTGACGTCACCACGCTCGGGAGGAAGGGCTCCTTGTTTGCCGGCCGGCTTTCAACTTTTTATACAATGGCTGTTTTTATTCATTGTTGCTGTAAGTAGATTACTTTTTTATTAAATTTGGTTACTGTACTTTATTACGCTATGTGCGTCCTCTCTTTTTTATACGTTTCCTTCAATGGAGCTACTGTGATTTAACGTTTGTGACGCTGCTGACTCCTGTTCTGGGATCCCTGGAGAAACTAAAGGCCGAGGCTGGGTTATAGCCACCCGCTTTGATTCCTTACCTTCTGGTAAGAGGCTTTGATTTTCAGGTGGAGGAATTTCACATACTGCATGCATGTCACCGGGTGTTGGAGGAATTTACATCCATCGTTACAACATTGAGTTATATTATATGGAACTTGTGGCATTGCACCTCCAAGTGCTTTTTAGACCTCCGCACAAGAGCTCTTAGACTGTTTTTTCCATTGTTATTATTTCCATCTGCATAAGTGGACTTGTATTACCATTTCTTGGCGCGGCTTTTTGTTTTTTATGTTTTGTTTGTGTACTTCACACGATAGCTGCTGCCTTGGTGCTTATTGGGTTGCAGCGCAGTTTTTTTGTTTATTACTCGAGTATATACGGTATTTACTTTTTGGGGGCTAGTGACACCAATATAGTGATCAGTGCTAAAAAATGGACTGTCACTGTACTAATGACACAGGCAGGGAATGGGTTAACATTGGGGGTGATCAAAGGGTTAACTGTGTTCCCTAGTAGTGCTTTTGAACTGTGTGGGAAGTGCTTGTACTGTAAGAAGGCAGAGATCTGTATTCTGCTTAGCAGAAGTGTCATGAATATGCATCAAGTCTGTCTGGTTACCTGATCTCCATGTATCCATTAGAGGCTGACCCTGTTCTGGTTTCCCTTTTTATCACTTCCTCTTCCTGTATGGCTCCACCCTAGTCCATCCCAGGAAGCCTATATTAACCGTTGCTCTACAGGTCTGCAGTGCTGTTCAACAGTGTTCCTATGCTCAGTTCCTGTCTGCAGTGTATTGCTAGTTCCTGGTTGCAGAGTGCTACGATCATCTTCCGTGTACCGTTTTGGCTTGTCCCCGACTTCCCTGTCTGCCCGTGCCCCTGACTATTTGCATGTTCCACGGTTATCCTTGTCTGCCTGTTGCCCTGACCTCGGCCTGTCCATCACCATTGTTTGTCTTGCTGACTGCTTCGGAGTGTGACTTGAGGAATCTCGGGGATGCGACCTGGACCCAGTCGCGGCCAAGACCATCCTTACCATCAAAGGCTCTGGTGAATACAAGACTGGGTCTTAGACTCCGCGCCCTGGGTGATCTTAGGTTCACGCTTCGTCTCTGCTAGCAGTAGTCGGCCATAGGATTCACTTCCCTGTGGTGCATCCCTGACCCCTACAGGGTGCACTTGTCACCTGGCTACGGGTGACCTGACAGTTTGAACAGCCATGAATCCGGCCGACATGCCGCTCCCCGCAGACGATCCATTACAGTGCATTGTTCGCAGACTCCAGACGCATGAAGCTAATCAGGATCAGGTGATGCGTTTCCTTCAGGATCTGGCTTCCCGCTTTGATCAGCTTCAGACCTCGCTGGGAACCCCGAATCCGCAACCCCAAGTACAACCAGCAGCTGCACCTGTTGCACCAGTCGCAGAGTCGCATTCACTGAAGTTATCACCTCCAATGCGTTTTTCTGGAGACTCCAAAGCCTGCAGGGGATTCCTTAGCCAATGCACTATTCATTTTGAGCTCCTGCCCCAGTACTTCTTGTCTGATCGGGCCAAGATAGCCTATATCATTTCTCTCCTCTCCGGGGAAGCCTTAGCCTGGGCTGCCCCTCTGTGGGAATTGAATGATCCAGTGGTTTCTAGCCTGCCTGTTTTCTTAAAACTTTTTCGGAATATCTTTGAAGAACCGGCTCGTGTCTCTTCAGCAGCCAGCGCCCTTTTACGTCTCCGCCAAGAATCCCGTTCAGTGGGACAATATTCTCTTCAGTTCCGTATCCACTCAGCTGAACTGAGCTGGAACAATGAGGCCTTAGTCGCAACCTTTTTGCATGGCCTATCTGATAGAGTGAAGGATGAACTAGCAGGAAGAACCATCCCCACTGATCTGGACGGAGTGATCTCCTTGTGTAATCAGATCGATATTCGCTTTCAGGAAAGGACCCTAGAAAAGCGACGCCAACATCCCTTGGCCCTTAGCCAGCCTGAGCTCCCCTCTTTTCGACCCGTGGAGCATCCCTTGCCAACTGAGGAACCCATGCAGCTGGGTCGGACCAGGCTATCCCCTGAGGAACGTGCCAGGCGCAGAACTCTAGGCCTGTGTCTATACTGTGGGGGCAAAAGTCATTTTCGTGACACTTGCCCTCTTCGCCCCGAAAAACGCTCAGGTTCAATACATCTGGAAGGTGGAGTATTGGATCCAGAAATATCTCCTTCACCTTCTCGTCTTTTTCTTCCTGTGTCCCTTCATTTTGGTGCTTCTTCTCATTCGGTCTCGGCATATCTGGATTCCGGAGCCGCTGGCAATTTCATAGACTGGGAAATCGCATCGTCCATGAGACTTACCCTTTTGCCCCTCACCACACCATTGGTGGTCTCGGCGATTGATGGCACTGTTCTCCCGGGGGGTCCTATTCGCTTCCAGACAGTCCCTGTTAAGATGTCAGTAGGTACACTTCACCAGGAGTGGATATCCTTCCTTGTTCTACCTAAGACCTCAGCTCCTATCGTTTTGGGCCTTCCTTGGTTAAGACTCCATTCTCCTCACATTGACTGGACTGCCGGACAGATCCTGGCTTGGGGTCCCTCCTGTTCCACGTCTTGCCTACCCAAGGTTGCCCCAAAAGAGAAACTTCCTGTTGCCACCATTTCAGAATCTTTTGCTCGTCCTACCACATGTAGTGGTGTCCAGAATGTGTCCTGCAATAGTCAGGCTGATGCATTTTCTAGCCAATGTAGCACTCTGGATGAGGAGCCCGTCTGTGAACCTGAGCCGATCATTCACTCCAGTTTACCGTTGACTGTCCCTAAAACGCACAGCCAGACTAACTTGTCTGCGAGTTCTGCAGTCACTACGCCTTGTGATGCGATTCGGGTAATCACTACACCTGACTATGCTATTCAATCAGCCTCTGCATCAGCTATGCCAGGTCGGCCCATGCCCAGTGAGTCTCCTACCTTTTCTTGTTCAGGCCCTCCTGCAACCTGTCTAAGGGGCTCAATCCATCCTTTGGATAGATTGCCTCATTCGGCCAAATGGGGTTTTCTACCTTGTTTTCAGGGCTCTCTGTATTCTGCTGATTTCCCTGCTATCCAGCTTGACTCCTGTGCCCTGTCACCTTCTAACCAACCTGACTTCAGGGTTCCTCTGATCTCTGCCCAGTCTGATGGTCCTGTGCTTTGGAGAGGATTTGGTCCTGAGGAGGCGTCTTGGATTTCTGCTTCTGAGATCTTTGCGCCCCATTTGTCGAGGAGGTTTCTTCTGGGATTCCCCTTTAGCCCTGGCTCCCGGCTGGGGAGGGGGAGGGGCCTTAAGAGGGAGGGTACTGTCATGAATATGCATCAAGTCTGTCTGGTTACCTGATCTCCATGTATCCATTAGAGGCTGACCCTGTTCTGGTTTCCCTTTTTATCACTTCCTCTTCCTGTATGGCTCCACCCTAGTCCATCCCAGGAAGCCTATATTAACCGTTGCTCTACAGGTCTGCAGTGCTGTTCAACAGTGTTCCTATGCTCAGTTCCTGTCTGCAGTGTATTGCTAGTTCCTGGTTGCAGAGTGCTACGATCATCTTCCGTGTACCGTTTTGGCTTGTCCCCGACTTCCCTGTCTGCCCGTGCCCCTGACTATTTGCATGTTCCACGGTTATCCTTGTCTGCCTGTTGCCCTGACCTCGGCCTGTCCATCACCATTGTTTGTCTTGCTGACTGCTTCGGAGTGTGACTTGAGGAATCTCGGGGATGCGACCTGGAACCAGTCGCGGCCAAGACCATCCTTACCATCAAAGGCTCTGGTGAATACAAGACTGGGTCTTAGACTCCGCGCCCTGGGTGATCTTAGGTTCACGCTTCGTCTCTGCTAGCAGTAGTCGGCCATAGGATTCACTTCCCTGTGGTGCATCCCTGACCCCTACAGGGTGCACTTGTCACCTGGCTACGGGTGACCTGACAAGAAGCACAAGATCTCTGTCTTCCCTTTATAAAGAATGCCGATCTGCCTTGTTTATACAGGCAGACCGCCGTTCTGCTGATCTCTATAACGATCGGCGAGTCCCAGCGAACATTGGGTCCGCCAAAACCCATTGATTGGCTCCTGCTGTGTCCAATCCTCCCCTTAAAGGGGAGTTGTTATACATAACCTTTTTGGGGCTAAACAAAGTACAGGCAGACAGTCTGTTGTTTCAATGAATGCTGCGACGGAAGCAGGAACTCTTTTATTACTTATGAGGCATAGACAAAACATGAACTCACAAACGTAACACTGCCATCTAGTGATCATACAATGTAGTAGGCACACAGCAATAACATATAGTGGTTGTTGCTCATTAAATACAAACCTTGTATGCTAACACCCCCACTCAACAACTACTATCTATGTCAATCCCATTTCTGATCTAAGATCAACAAATCTGTTTCTAGCTAGTGGCTTTGTCAAAGCATCAGCAATCATTTTTTCCGACTCACAATACACAAGTTCAATCACTTTCTGATCAACTAAGTCATGAATGTAATGATGTCTGACATCAATGTGCTTGGTTCTTCCATTAATCTTTTCACTTGTTGCAAGCTTAATGCAACCCTGATTGTCCTCAAATAAGACGGTAGGTTCTGATGTTGCTTCTCCAAGATCCTTGAGTAACTGCTGTAACCACACAACTTCTTGACTGGCATAAGCTGCAGATATGTATTCGGCTTCTGTAGAGGACAATGCCACTGACATCTGTTTCTTGCTGGACCATGATATAGGACTGTCTCCCAATTTTAATAAGTAACCACTTGTGGATTTGCGTGTGCTGTGATCACCTGCCCAATCGGAGTCCACATATCCCACGAGGTTTAAATCACCACTTGCTGACAGTTTCAAATTTAAGTCTTTTGTCTGTTTCAGATATCTCATAACTCTTTTGATCGCATTCCAGTCTCTTTGACGTGGTTTATCAACTCGCCTGCAAAGAAGAGACATGCTGGCTGCAATGTCTGGACGTGTAGTGGTTGCAATGTAGAGAAGTGCCCCCACTGCTTGTCTGTATTGTTCATTGGATATGAGAATATCATCTTCTCCTTCTAACTTTGGATAGGCTGTATCCATAGGTGTGCTTGCTCCTTTCGCCTCTGTCATGTTGAATTGCTGAAGAATAGATTCAATTTTTGCACTCTGATTCAACAGGAAACTTCCATCTTTCTCACGCTGGATGTCAATTCCAAGATAATATGTCACTTCACCTAGGTCTTTAGTTTCAAAGTGCTCGTTGAGTACTCCTGTTAACTTTGCAATTTCATTGTTGTTTTTGTGAGCAATGATCAGGTCATTTACATAAATTAGCAGATACATCCACTCAGTGTCTACTTGTTTAGCATATAGGCACGGATCAGCTTTGCTTCTTGTAAATCCTTCATTTAGTAGAACTTGATTAATCTTCAGGTTCCATGCTCGAGCTGATTGTTTAAGGCCATAAAGAGATTTATCCAACTTGCAGACAAGATGCTCTTGTCCCTTTTTCAAATATCCTTCTGGCTGTGACATGTAAATTTCTTCTTCAATATCACCATTAAGAAAAGCTGTCTTAATATCGTGATGTTTCACAATCATTGTACGCATGGTAGCCACTGTCATTAGTGTTCTGAAAGTACTTTGTTTAGCAACTGGAGCAAAAGTAGCATCATAGTCCTCACCGAACTTCTGTGAGTAACCTTTAGCAACCAGCCTTGCCTTGTACCGACAGACTTTCCCTTCAGAGTTACATTTGGTTTTAAAAACCCATTTACATCCTATGGCATGTTTACCTTGAGGTAGCTCTGAAAGTGTCCATGTCTGGAGATCTTCGAGTGATGTCATTTCTTCATCAGCGGCTTTATTCCATACTTGTTTCTCATGCATTGGCAGTTTCTGCATTTCTTTCCATGAACCTGGTTCAGTTTGAACAGCTCTACGAGCTATGTAAGATAAACGTTCAGCTGGAACACCTTTATTGATTCTGGTTGATTTTCTGACTGAAGGTATTTCTGGTTTAGATTCAGGTTTTGATTCTTCTGCAGTAATTTCTATTTCTGTATCACTTTCCTTATTTTCTTGAGTGACTGATGTTGATTCTTTCTCAGTTTGAATAGTTTGTGTCTGTAGTTCAAACTTTGAGCACATAGAAGTTTCATCAATTATCACACTTCTGCTGACTGTTACCTTGTTCGTGTCTTGATGTAAAATCCTGTATCCTTTTTGAGATTCACTGTACCCCACAAGTACACCTTCTTTTGCACATGCATCCCATTTTGTACGTTTTTCTTTTGGAATGTGTACATAGGCTTTACTTCCAAAAAGTCTAATGTGTCTTAAATCTGGTTTCCTTTTGTTCCACAGTTCATATGGAGTTTTTGTTGTTGCTTTTCCCGGCAAACGATTTTGAAGATAACATGCAGTTGTGATAGCTTCTCCCCAGTATGTAGTTGGCATATCAGCATCAAATAGCATGCTCCTCCCACTTTCACACAGTGTGCGGTTCATTCTCTCTGCAACTCCATTTTGCTCCCGGTTATATGGAACTGTTGTCTGGAACATAATTCCATGCTTCCTGAGAATGGCTTGTGTTTTACCACTTGTATATTCTGAGCCATTATCTGTTCGTAGTACTCTGGGCATTCCACCCAAAATATTATTTACTTGAGCGAGATACTCTTCTAATTTCTCTGGCACTTCATCCTTATTGTGAAGTAGAAATACTGTGGTATATCTGGAGTAATCATCAATGAAGGTCAGGAAGTACTTTTTCTTTCCTGGAGTCATAGTTTTCATTGGACCACAAAGATCTGAATGTATTAAGTCCAGAGGTTTTTGAGCTTTGCTGTTGGTCTGCTTGGGAAAAGGTGTCCTTGCCATTTTTCCTTTAATACAGCTGGTACAAATCATTATGTGATCACATGGATTAATCTTAATACCACTTGCATAGTTATTCTCAACTATTTTATTTATTGTATCAGAATTTTTGTGCCCCAATCGTCTGTGCCAAGTGTGGATGCAGTTTGAATGTTTATCCTCTTTGGCTATTTTAACCATTTCACTGCAGTTCAGCTGATATAGTTCATCTATGATTTTAGCCTTTGCAAGCAAGCAATCCCCTTTTGTTATGATACAACTGTCACCCTGAAATGTGACTACATTGCCTTGTTTAGTGAGTTTCTTTACTGACAAAAGGTTGCTTTCAAGATCTGGCACATACAGAACATTCCTCATATGGATCCTTTTAGTGATATCTGGAGAGATAGGACAGTATAGAAAGCCATCTCCTATTCCCACTGATTTCATGAATTGTCCATTAGCTGTAGTTATCCCTTCTGTTTTGCTTTCATCAAGCTGAGCGAAGAAACTTCGGTCATTTGTCATGTGACTTGTAGCACCTCCACCACACACCATGCTTGCACAGAAGTGACACCATTTTTGGATCCGAATGCATACTCCTTTGTTTCTATGACATTCTTAGCTTGTTGCAATGCACTTTGTTTTTGCATTCTAGCTTTCCAGATTCTACAATCTGCTTTTAGGTGTCCTGGTTTCTTGCACACAAAGCATTCCCGCTTTTCTAGCTGCACGTTACTGTGTTTATTTTTGTATTTCGTCTTTAAAGCCGTCTCTGAACACACACTCACATTACTCATGCTTTCAGTTTTGCGCTTGTATTCATCCACAAGCTTGCCTTTAACATATTCCAGTGTCAGATCATCATCTGGACGTGCATCTAGTGCTGTGACAAGTGTCTCATAACTTTCAGGAAGTCCACTTAATAATAGCGCTGCAACATGGAAATCTTTTATCTCTTCTCCAATCCCTCGCAGTCTCTCCACCATCTCTAAGGTCTGTCTTATATAGTCCTGCATGTCCTGGTCTTTCTGTAGCTTGGTCTGATAGAGCTTTCTGATTAAATACAGTTTATTGCTGAGATTAACTCTTTCATGCGCTTTCTGTAACTCTTCCCACATGTCTTTAGCAGTCTGACAGTTACATATATGTATGATTTGATCATCATCTATGCACAGGGAGATTGTGCTCTGCGCCTTCTGATCTCTGTCTAACCACTCCTCTGTGGGCTGTGCAGGTCTTGGTTCATTTATACATTTCCACGTACCTTCTCTTATAAGCAGCATTTTCATCTTGAATTTCCAAGATTGGTAGTTCTGATTCGTCAGATTTGCAATGGAGAACTTTGCTGAGGGGATGGCAGCAGCCATTTCTGCTGTTTGTTTTTCTGTTGCTGTCTCCTGCACTTAATTGCTCTAGCTCACTGTATCCGGCTATATCCAGGGGTAATCTGTATTATATCCTGGGCTTCTGTAACATGTCCTGGGCCCATAACCTGTTAGACATAACCTTTTGGGGCTAAACAAAGTACAGGCAGACAGTCTGTTGTTTCAATGAATGCTGCGACGGAAGCAGGAACTCTTTTATTACTTATGAGGCATAGACAAAACATGAACTCACAAACGTAACACTGCCATCTAGTGATCATACAATGTAGTAGGCACACAGCAATGACATATAGTGGTTGTTGCTCATTAAATACAAACCTTGTATGCTAACAGGAGTTCCACCCAAAAATGGAACATCCACTTTTCGGAATCTTCCCCCCCTCCGGTGTCACATTTGGCACCGTTCAGGGGGGAGGAGGGAGCAGATACCTCCGAAATCCAGGTATTTGCCCCCACTTCCAGGCATAGGTCTCCACACCTACTCCATTTCCCCCCGCTGTCTTCTGGGAGATACACAGGTCCCAGAAGACAGCAAGGACCAGTGGGAGGTCGCGGCGCAACTCGTGCATGCGCAGTAGAGAACCAGGAAGCAAAGCCACAAGGATTCACTTCCTGATTCCCTTACAGAAGATGGCAGCGCCTCCACCCGAGAGCCAAGGGAGAGATGAGGTTCAGGTGCTGACATCGCAGGCGCCCAGGACAGGTAAGTGTCCATATATTAAAAGTCAGCAGCTGCAGTATTTGTAGCTGCTGACTTTTAATTTTTAGTTTCAATACATTTTTACTGATACGATTAAATAAACACACTCAAAAGCTAGTATACAAAGACATACCAAATGGTGTACATGCAGTGTGTTAAATGAAATACAGTGTATATTCCCCATCTCAGACTACATGAATAATGTATGGTTTTACAATCATATGGTAATATGGTATATAACAAGAGAAAACAAGTAGAAATATGGGAAAGGGAGAGGAAGCAGTGGGGAAAAGAGAGCAGAACAAGTTAGGTCGGTAAAATGTAATACAGGCATCACTGCAAGTGCCAGAAAAATGTATCTTTAGAAAGAGGTTAGAGATTTAGGGCCAGATTCACGTAGGGAGCGCGTATTTCTGAGCGGGCGTAACGTATCCTATTTACGCTATGCCTCCGCAACTTTGACAGGCAAGTGCAGTATTCTCAAAGCAAAGTTGCGGCGGCGTAGCGTAAATAGGCCGGCGTAAGCCCGCCTAATTCAAATATGGAACATGTGGGCGTGTTTTGTGTCAATGTATTATGACCCCACGTAAATTACGCTTTTTACGAACGGCGCGTGCGCCGTCCGTGAAAGTATCCCAGTGCGCATGCTCCAAATTAACCCGCAAAAAGCCAATGCTTTTGACGTGAACGTAAATGACGCACAGCCCTATTCGCAAACGACTTAAGCAAACGACGTAATCGACGGAAAATTTAACGCTGGCCCGACGTCCATACTTAACATTGGCTGCGCCTCATATAGCAGGGGTAACTTTACACTGGAAAAAGCCTAACGTAAATTGGCGTATCTAGCTGATTTACGTATTCTAGGCGTAAATCAGCGTACACGCCCCTAGCGTCCAGCGTAAATATGCAGTTAAGATACGACGGCGTAGGCGGCTTACGCTGGTCGTATCTTAGTAAAATTCTGGCGTATCTGATTCTTTGATTTAGGCGCCAAGATACGACGCCTCAGACTCAGAGATACGACGGCGTATCTGGAGATACGCCGTCGTATCTCCTACGTAAATCTGGCACCTAAAAAAAAAATATGCAGGAGTGTCAAGATCCCAGTTAGCCTTTGGATAGCAGAGAAGAGGCATTCCTTATATCTAAATAAAGGATGTACAAGTATAAAGACAATTAGCTGGGCTCTAAATTAGAGTGCAATAGTGCAACTGGGGTTATGTAGCCATGATGACTATTGGTGTAGGATTTGCCTTGAGTGAGATGAGCTCTAGCAAACATGTACTCTAGATAAGCATGGTCATTCAGTATTTGAACTGTTGTATGAAGTGTTGGTGGATTAATTTGTTTCCACTTGGATTCATTTACAATAGAAAATCTGGCTGTTATCAACAGATGAAGGATAATGGTGTGAAAGTGTAATGTCCACTCCCAAAAGTGTCAACCTGGGAACGGGAGCACATACAGTATCAGTGATATTTGGAAAACTTTAAGCACTGGGCAGCTCCACACTAGTATAATTTTAAACAAATTATAGAATAAAATATATTCTTTTTTTTTTTTCTAAAGTAACAATATTTTTTTAACTAACACTGATATTTCTCCATGAGATATATATATATATATATATATATATATATATATATATATATATATATATATATATATATATATATATATAAACATTTTTGCAAGTCAATGTCACCATAAGAAAGATTTATATACAAAAACATATATACATGTATTACCTTGCTACCAAAAAAGAGATGTATATATTAGTGCTGTCAAGCGATTAAAATTTCTAATCGCGATTAATCGCATTAATGTCATAGTTAACTCACGATTAATCACTACCGTCACAATGCCGGTGTTTTTTTTTTTTTGTCAGCACGTACCTCTTAATCCCGATTTTCACCTGACGGCGATCCCGCGGGAGTGGGCGTTCCCAAGCACTGCCTGTGATTGACAGGCTTCCGAACGGCGCATACTGCGCGTCACAGCTTGCCGACAGAACCCGAACGTCGGTGCGCATGCGCCGTATAGAGCCGCACCGACGTTCGGGTTTTTCAGGCAACCTGTGACGTGCAGTATGCGCCGTTCGGAAGCCTGTCAATCACAGGCAGTGCTTGGGAACGCCCACTCCTGCGGGATCGCCGTCAGGTGAAAATCGGGATTAAGAGGTACGTGCTGACAAAAAAAAAATGTTTTAAAGGGTGAACCTCCTTAATCGCGCGATAAAAAAATTGACGGCGTTAAAATGGGTTTGTGTTAACGCCGTTAATAACGCGTTTAACTGACAGCACTAGTATATATATATATATATATATATATATATATATATATATATTTAAGATTCATACTTACCTAGGTGTATGCAGCATCTGCCCGATGTTGCATCTGTCCCCCTGCACCTCTAATGCTGAGAACTGAGCGATCCAACACTGACGATCACTTGATTCTCACAGTTCCGTAAGCAGAGAGCTGGTGACTGTCAGTCAATAGTTTTTTACTGTAGAGTGGCGGAAGCGGCTTACTCAGGCTCTCAGCGGCTTGCTGAGAAGCTGAGGTGGGTGGCGGTATAGGCAGGTGGGCATATCCAGACTCTATTGTCGTGATCTGGCTCGAGCCTGGACCGACTCTGTGACTTCAGATAACAGCAGGTCACAGGAGTGCAGAATGAATTGCACTCCTGTGATCCACAGGAGAAGAACAGCCAAACAAGTTTTGGCTATACTTCTCCTAACAAAGTAATGGCCAAATCAACAGGCTTAAAGCAGAAATAAAGAAATTGCTCTAGTTCTTAGGGGGTGTATAGGTGTAAGAACTGGATTACACTTTCTTGTATGTGATCCTTGTATTGTCCCATATCTTGACTGACAGCCAGAAACTGCCTATCAAAAACTAGAAAATATAGGGGTAAGAGCCCCTAGATCCCAAATTATGATTTGTGGATTGTAAAGTGGAATATTTTGACTACAATCAATTACTCTGGTTTTAGAGCTCTTTTGCACAAAGGAACCTCTGGAAGGATTCTCAGATATACAGTAGACCAGAGGATAAATGGGAAAAAACGGAGTGCCGTGCTGAATAAACCAGATAGATGAGCCTGATTCAAAAGAACTTAGGGGCAGATCCACAGAGAGAGTATGCCGGCGTATCTACTGATACGCCGGCGTACTTTGAAATTTCCGGCGTTGTGTCGTTGTTTTGAATCCTCAAAACAAGATACGATGGCATCTGGGTTAGATCCGACAGGCGTACGTCTTCCTACGCCTTTGGATCTAAGATGCAATTCTTCGGCGTCCGCTGGGTGGCGTTCCTGACGTTTTCCGCGTCGAGTATGCAAATTAGCTATTTCCGGCGATCCACGAATGTACGAGCGGCCGTCGCATTCTTTTACGTCGTCTCTAGTCGGCTTTTTCCGGCGTATAGTTAAAGCTGCTGTTTCGTGGCGTATAGTTAGACCTGCTATGTTAAGTATGGCCGTCGTTCCCGCGTTTAATTTGAATTTTTTTTTTCGTTTGCGTAAGTCGTCCGTGAATCGCGGGATGGACGTAATTTACGTCCAAGTCAAAACAATGACGTCCTTGCGACGTCATTTTGCGCAATGCACGGCGGGAAATTTAGGGACGGCGCATGCGCAGTTTGTTCGGTGCAGGGATGCGCTTCATTTAAATGAAACACGCCCCCCTACTCGCCGATTTTAATTAGGCGCCGTTACGCCGCGAGAGATACACTACGCCGCCGTAACTTACGGCGCAAATTCTTTGTGGATTCAAAGCTGCCAAAAGTAAGTTACAGCGGCGTAGCGTATCTCACATACGCTGCGCCCATCTAATTGTATGTGGATCTGCCCCACAAACTCTAATTCTTTATTATTCCATCTTCAGTGAGTCTACTGCTGCATATATTATAAACATGTAAATCGTAATAAAGGTACACTTTTATAGCCCCTGAAATGTGTTGGTTTGTCTTTTCCAATTCATGTGAAGAATTACACCTTTTGGCCTTTTTGCATGACACTCTCTCAGGGCTGGCCACTGCTACTTAACGAGCACCTCTTTTCTTTCAGCGTTCAGAAGCTGCTCAGCTGTCTTTTAGTTACCAGCCACTTGGTTGTTACCACAGTGACTCATTGGTTACCATTTACCTGCCTTATTAGTCTAGCCTACAGCAAGCCCCCTTTTTACTATTTAGGCAGCTTCGCTCATTTACTCCTTGCCCTTGTGTGGTCTATGATCACTATGTGCGTTCCTTCCTGTGCTCCTGTGTATGACTTGGCCTGGCTGACTTCCCTTCCAATTTCTGTTTCTGGTTTGTGCTCCTGACTATGCTGACTTCTGGTTTCCTGACCCCAGCTCATCTGATTACCAGCTCTGGCATCCAGACCCTGGCTTCTGTTTTTTTTAACTATTTTTCTGAACTGTGTTATTTTTGTCATTTTATTAAAGGTGTGATTTATACTGCACTTTCTGTCTCTGTCTGGTCTATGGTTCCTGAAACACTCATTATCTTCTAATTATACTTTGGCTCCTACCAAAAACTGGGTACAGGCACCCAGATAGGAGCTGATAGATAATAGCTATAGCAGTGGTCTCAAAGTACCGGCCCGCGGGCCATTTGCGGCCCGCGGACCAGTTATAAATGGCCCCCAGGCAGGGTGGAAGTGAGGGGAGCAAAAAAAAAAAAAAAAAAAAATTTTTTTTTTTTTTTTTTGAGCTGGCCCCATCTGGTGGTGAGCCGTTGATATTAGAAGTTATTACCACCAGATATGAGCTGGCGCCATCTGGTGGTGGCCGTTGGTATTACAAGTTAAGCATTACAAGTTAAACAGCAATTCTAATGTCATTTTACACTATTTTCACTGCCATATTCTTCCCTCTAATTAGAACCCCCAAACATTATATATATTTTTTATCCTAACACCCTAGAGAATAAAATAGCGATCGTTGCAATACTTTCTGTTTCGCCGTATTTGCGCAGCGGTCTTACAAGCGCACTTTTTTGGGAAAAAATTTCACTTTTTTAATGAAAAAATAAAACAACAGTAAAGTTATCCCCATTTTTTTTAATATTATGAAAGATAATGTTACGCCGAGTAAATTCATACCCAACATGTCACTCTTCAAAATTGTGTCCGCTTGTGGAATGCCGACAAACTTTTTTTACCCTTTAAAATCTTCATAGGCGACGTTTAAAAAAATCTACAGGTTGCATGTTTTAAGTTACAGAGGAGCTAGAATTATTGCTCTCACTCTACCAATCGCGGCGATACCTCACATGTGTGGTTTGAACACCGTTTACATATGCGGGCGCTGCTCACGTATGTGTTCGCTTCTGCGCGCAAGCTCGTCGGGACAGGGTGCGTTTTCTGGCTCCTAACTTTTTTAGCTGGCTCCGAGATTCCAAGCAAATTTGTCAAACCCTGACTTACACCAGTGCTGGTGGTAATAATGCGCTCGCTGACACCAGTGCTGGTGGTAATAATGCGCTCGCTGACACCAGTGCTGGGGGTTAATAATGTGTTCGCTGACACCAGTACTGTTGTTTTTGAAGTTTGAAAGTTTGCATGCGGCCCCTCATGGCATATGAAAACTTGTCTTGTGGCCCTCAGGTAATTTGAGTTTGAGACCCCTGAGCTATAGGAAAGGATCTGTGCTGTTTTTATAATTAAGCAGCAGATCCCCAGGTACAGAGAAATTTGTGAGGGTGCAGAGGGGGATAATAGCATGTTGTCTCTGGTAACATGCTCTTTCTATGATAAGATGATCCTTATATCTTCAGAAATGTGATGATACTGTCTTCAGTAGCATGGCAACATTGCCTCGCGTAAAATGATCCAGCTCTCTGTCTGTAGTATAGTGATATACTGAGTGTTGTAGCACGGTCTTTAGCTGAATCTAGTAATAAGAGGCACAGGCTCTTATAATATGGCACATTTATGGCTCAATGTGGCATTGTTTACCAGGCGAAATGGCTGTGATTCAGGCTTTGAAAAAGTAGTAGTGATTCTGGGCCGGATTTAGATAGGAGTTACGACAGCGTATCTCCGGATACGCCGTCGTAACTCTGAGTGTGCGGGGTCGTATCTATGCGCCTGATTCATAGAATCAGTTACGCATAGATTTCCCTAAGATCCGACCGGTGTAAGTCTCTTACACCGTCGTATCGTTTTCATCGGTTCACCTCTGAAGTGGCCGTACAGCCTGATATGTGTACACACCGTCAGTCCAAAAACCGATCGGGTCAGAACGCGGTGACGTCAAACACACGACGTGCTGAATAAAACGAAGTTCAATGCTTCCAAGCATGCGTCGACTTGATTCTGAGCATGCGTGGGTTTTGAACCGATGCTTTTCTGTACTAACCATCGGTTTGGTCCGATAGGGCAGCGGTCCATCGGTTCGGTTTTGAAGCATGTTTTAACATTTTGGACCGAAGGAAAACAGACCGATGGCCTATACACACGGTCGGTTTGGTCCGATGAAACTGAACTTCGGTTCGGTCCGACCGTGTGTACGGGGCCTAAGGCTGCATATTTACGCTGGCCGCTAGGTGGCGCTTCCATTGATTTACGCGAGGAATATGCAAATTAGGTAGATACGCCGATTCAGAAACTTACGTCCGCCCGGCGCATTTTTTTACGTCGTTTACGTTAGGCTTTTTCCGGCGTAAAGTTACCCCTGCTATATGAGGCGTATACTATGTTAAGTATGGATGTCGGGCCAGCATAAAATTTTACGTTGATTACGTCGTTTGCGTAAGTCGTTCGCGAATAGGGCTGGGTGTAATTTACGTTCACGCCGAAAGCATTGGCTTTTTGCGGGTTAATTTGGAGCATGCGCACTGGGATACGTTCACGGACGGCGCATTCGCCGCTAGCCAAAAACTTCATTTACGTGGGGTCAGCCTTCATTACCATACAACACGCCCACTGCATGGAGAATTTGAATTCCGCAGGCTTACGCCGGACCACATACGCTACGCCACCTTAACTTAGGGCACAAGTTCTTTCTGAATACGGAACTTGCGCCCTATGTTACGGCAGCGTAACGTATCTGAGATACGTTACGCCTGCCGATAGATACACAATTGTATCTGAATCCGGGCCCAAGAGTCGAAATTTACTGGTGAAACAGTTGTGAGCTTATTTATCAGATACTCCTCTGTCAACATGATGGTATTGCAGTGTAGGGAATCCCACACTGTTTTATGCTCTGAACCCCTGTTCACCATTGTTGCTGGGGTGCAAATATAAATTTTTTCCATTATTAAAAGCACCCTGCTAAGTTTTTGCTAAGTGCTAAATGTGGATGACGTAAATTACTTCCTTATTCTGGTCAGGTTTCAGGCTTGCTTGGTAATTAACACAGTGGCTAATATAGGTTTCTTCTGAAAGGTATGTGGTATGAGGTCACCTGAGACAGAGGGCCAGGTAGCAAGTCATCCAGAAATTACATAGTACAGCAGGAACATTCATTTGCCAGGTAACAGTCTTAACAACCTTTCAGTGAGCCCTGGCTGTGCTTACTTTTCTGCTCTGAAGTAAAAAAAGCTGACAACAAAGCCATGTTGGTAGCATTTAACCATTTGTTGCTGCTGTATGTTCTATGAATGTCCTTTTTGTCCTTAGAAAAGGAGACAACTGCTTTCTTGTGCATACGCAGCATTTAAACAAGCCGAATCAGGGAGAAAATTGGCAGCAGGTTCTGGTTATGAACGATCAACATACTTAGGGTCCAATCTTTTACTGTCCATGCTTATCTTTCATAATAGAAAAAAAATATTTATAGCTAGATTCAGAGAGAGTTAGGCTGGCGTATCAGTAGATACGCCGACCTAACTCGGAATCTGCGCCGTCCTAATTTTAAGTGTATTCTCAAACTGAGATACACTTAAACCTAGCTAAGATACGACAGCCTGCGCCGTCGTATCTTAGGGTGCAATATATAGGCTGGCCGCTAGGTGGCGCTTCCGTTGAGTTTGGCGTAGAATATGTAAATGACTAGATACGCCTATTCACGAACGTACGCTTGCCCGTCGCAGTAAAGATACGCCGTTTACATAAGCCGTTTTCAGGGGTAAAGTTATTCCATCAAATAGCTGGACTAGTAATGTTAAGTATGGCTGTCGTTCCCGCTTCGAAATTTGAAAATTTTACGTCGTTTGCGTAAGTCGTCCGTGAATAGGGCTGGACATAATTTACGTTCACGTCGAAACCAATACGTCCTTGCGGCGTACTTTGGCGCAATGCACACTGGGATATGTACACGGACGGCGCATGCGCCGTTCGTAAAAAACGTCAATCACGTCAGGTCACGAGTAATTAACATAAAACACGCCCCCATCCTCATTTGAATTAGGCGCGCTTACGCCGGCCGCATTTACGCTACACTGCCGTAAGTTAGGAGGCAAGTACTTTGTGAATACAGTACTTGCCTCTCTGACTTAAGGCGGCGTAGCGTAAATACGGTACGCTACGCCGCCTTAAAGGTGCGGCGCCCTACACGAATCCAGCTAATATTCTATAACAGTGGTGGCTGCTCCATTAGAGGGGCAGTGGTTCCGCACCCAATTCATGTGCCAGGCCCCAAATCTACATGCAGGGTGATGGACGCACGAACAAAGCACTTGCGTGTAAACTTGCGGCGGCGTAGCGTAAAGCCGCCTGGCGCAAGCCCGCCTAATTCAAATGGGGCTTGTACCATTTAAATTAGGCGCGTTCCCGCGCCGAACGTTCTGCGCATGCTCCGTTAGGAAATTTCCTGCCGTGCTTTGCGCAAAATTACGGCGCCCCGACGTGTTTTTTGAACGGCGACGTGCGTTACGTCCTTTCGTATTCCCGGACGTCTTACGCAAAAAAAAAATTTGAAATTCGACGCGGGATACGAACGACGTACCAGCCATACTTTAACATGGCTGGTCTAAATCTAAGCCATGAAATAGCAGACTTAAGTTTGCGATGGGAAAAACCGACTAGCGACTACGTAAGAGAATGCGACGAACGCGCGTACCTTCGCGGATCGCCGTAAACAGCTAATTTGCATACCTGACGCGGAAAACGACGCAAACTCCACCCAGCGGTCGCCAAAGTATTGCGTCCTAAGATCCGAAGGTGTACGAAGCCGTACGCCTGTCGGATCTTAGCCAAAAGCCGTTGTATCTTTGTTTGTGAATTACAAATAAAGATACGACGCGGCAAATTTGAAAGTACGCCGGAGTATCAGCAGATACTCCGGCGTACTTTTTCTGTGAATCTGGCCCTTTATGTTTTGCTGCCCAAGAGAGGTTTTCATCACTTTAAATTTTTTTGACCTCTATTACTTTAACCAGTAAGTGAAGAGAATGTCTTTGGCTTTGCATAATGTGTGAAAACCTTAATGAGCCTCTTAACCCAAGGTCCAGATTCATGGCACCCAGAGTGAGGCCTCGTACAGACGACCGGATCTATCCGCTGGGATTGATCCGCGGATCAGTTCCAGCAGATAGATCCGGTCGTGTGTACGACCGAGCGGACATTTCCCGGCGGATAAAAATCCAGCCGACGGATTCCCAGCGGATAAAAATTTCTTAGCATGCTAAGAAATCTATCCGCTGGAATCCAGTCCAGCGGACTGATCCGGTCGTCTGTACAGACTCACCGAATCAGTCTGTCCGCTCCCCTCCCTTGCATGCGTCGTAATGATTCGACGCATGCGTGGAAGCATTTACCTTCCAGCGTCGCGCACGTCGCCGTGTCATCGTCGCGGCGATGGAGCGACACGTCACCGCGGATGTATTCCGCACGGATTTCGATCTGATGGTGTGTACAGCCATCAGATCCAAATCTGCCAGAGGATTTATCCGCTGGGAACGGTCTCGTGTGTACGGGGCCTGAGGGTCATGATTCCAAAGTTCAGTATCTAAACAGTTTAAGTCCTTCTCCATTCAGAAATAGTTTGTGATTTTATGTCATTATCTTCGTATTCCAATATTTGTTTTCTCTACTAGACATTCCAGGTCAGTTCGTATAGGTAAGTTTTGGTTTAGTATACAAAGGATTGTGAAGTCTAGGTAGTTAGCCTAATTTTTTTGACTGGAGTGTTAAAGCAAAGCATATTTACTTGCATTAGATTGGCATTACTCCTATATTTCGGAACAACTCTCGGGGCTGGGGTATAAAGTGTTCTAACATGAAAGTGTTTTTGATGCCCATCCTTGCCTACCCTCAGAATCCTTGTTTCACCTTCAAACTATGATCTGATCAATATTCCTAGGAGTGGAGCACAGTTATTCCTTGAATTACTAGCTGTTAGTGCTCTCTAAAAATAAACTTGACATGTTCCATTTCGACCGAAGCCCCAAATTATCTCCTATACTTATATTAAATCATAACCAATTTTGAGCACCGCAAACACAGTCATAGAAAAGTAAATAACTGTAGGGAGCCCACAGCATAAGCTCAACAAAAAATGCCTTAATGAAAAAGTAACAGCATGCCATCTATCAAACAGTTGTTAACTCCAATCAAGCAGATAATCAGTTGAAATACATATATAGAATGTTTTTATGTGGCAAAAGGGTTGTAGTAGTGTTTCTGTGCTACAAAGTGTCTGTGCTACATGGCCCCTGCCTTCTCTATGTACTATGTGAAACTACTGCCACATCGGTGACACCCAAGTGTTGTCCTTTCCATATGGCTACCTAAATATCTCCCCACCTCAGATCAGACTCTCTGTTTACCCAAGGGTTTTTATATGCTTACCCAAAGTTGTCCTTTAAGATGAAAATTGGATAGATAGATAGATAGATAGATAGATAGATAGATAGATAGATAGATAGATAGATAGATAGATAGATAGATAGATAGATAGATAGATAGATAGATAGATAGATAGTTCATTTACCTTTACCAGATCCTTATGGAAGTAAATAATTTGTGCCATTGCCAGTTACTAGATTGGAGCTTAGTGGTAGGATTGCATTAAAGATGAAAGTTGTCCTTATATGCGGACGACTCCCTACTGTACCTGGCAGACGCCTCCTCTTCCCTGCAAAATGCCCTTGCCCACTTTGATAACTTTAGTAAATTTTCGGGGATTCGCATCAATTGGGACAAGTCGATATTATTCCCACTTCATCCGTCGGTGCCCCGGGTGGACTCACATACCCCTTTGCTGGGTCGAAGAATTTACCAACTTGGGGGTCTGTGTGGGCTTGGAACCGGGAAGTTATCTTACCAGGAATGTGCTCCCAGTGTTGGAGCAACTGACTAAGAAATGTTTTACGCAAGGAGGGAGATCCTTCTTCGTTGGAGGGGCCCGGAGCTCCCCACGGGATCCTCATGGCGAGCGGCGATTGGGAAAGTTCTGCCACTGTACAGGATTACCTACTAAAGCAGGAACTGTCCAACGAAGTTCGACAAGATCTGGTCCAACTGGGTCGATGCCTCTGGCTAGGTGCCCTCCCCCTCCCCCTCTGGTGGTGGGTCCCCTCCCCCCCTATATGCGGGTGTATCCCCCTCTTCCCTTAGTCCCCCCCTCCTTTTAGGTGGCTCCCCTCCTGTTCGGACCCCCCCCCCCTTGGGGATGGGGGTACATAGGATTATGGAGGGATAACTGGGATGACCTGATAACCTGATCTCCCCTGCTTGATCCTATTGCTTTATCGGTTTAGGCTCTTCTCATCTCTCTGTTATTTTGTGGCCCCTTATTACCGTACTTACCTTGATTTTCCTAATCGATTTGTAAATGCAATCTGTGATTGAATGTATACACTTTGCTTTTCAACTGTCATTGCTTCCTGTCACTTGTCAATATTTCAATAAAAATACATTTTTTTACTGTCAAAAAAAAAAGAAAAAAAAAGATGAAAGTTGGAGAACCGTTGTCCCTGTAATAATTTTATTTTAGGGTGCCTTCCAATATAGCTTTGACCCTGCGTATGATTTTATTTTATTTTTTAAATCTTTATTTAAGGTATGCGGTTTATACAACATGACATCATAACACACATGTCAACCTACGAAATTCAGTAATAGGCAATAACAATAACTCGTCCAAGAAGTCTACATACATTAGAGCAGGTGTGTCCAAACTTTTTTCAAAGAGGACCAGATTTGATTAAGTGAACATGCGTGAGGGCCGACAATTTTGCCTGATATTTGTCCCGCCTCCTATGATAGGCAGAACAGTCGTCCAATGCCAGCCCAGGAGACGGGACTTCCTATTACAGAGGCCGCTGAGTAAACAGGAGATTCTCCTGTATGTATTCTGACGGCACTCGTCCTTCCCCCTCCCTGTCCCTTTCGAGGCTGCAAGAACGATAAATACGGTATATATCTTTTGTGGTCCCCCAATGATTCGTTGGGGGCCACAAAAGATATATATCCAAATTACCAGTGGGGCCGCATTAAACCAAAACGCGGGCCGCAATTTGCCCGCGGGCCGGACTTTGGACATGTCTGCATTAGAGAAATAACAGGCAAAGGTCCCCTAACATAGTTATAACAAATCAGGAGACTGTGGTCTAAAGACTCCACAACAGTCATTTCCTATTGTTAAACCTGAACAGCGGAGGAAACCTCCAATCTCAAAATAGAGATAGTTTTATTGGACGTATGAAAGCCACTGATTGAGAGCATTGAAGGAGAGAGAAAGACAACCTGCGAGATAGCGCGAGCCAGTCCCTATTTGGCAGATACCGAGCCATTATACCTTAGGGGACTAAGCTTGAACATTGTACCTCGTATAGTGCGTGGCTCTCAGTCCTGGTTTCACAGGATCAGTACTAATAAATCCCTGCAAACCGAAGGAATTTTCTCTTTAAAAGGAAAACAGAGTGGACAACACCTGAGGTGTCAAGGGGAGTGTAACGGCTACCCAAGTAGTGAGAGGGTATAAGCCGTTGGAGACGTCCTTTTCCCTGGCAAGTTGCGATATGCAAGTACCGCCGGTATATCCCCATACACGAGATCCAGAGAGAGAGAGAGAGTCAGGGTCAGCTGTAAAATGAGCAGAATCATAATCCCATCGAATGCCCTTTCAAGAACTAGACGGGGCTACGTTTTGAAGGGTCAAGTAGGACTCTTTATTTTCAAGTACACAGCACACTTTTATACAGAATTTGGAACATCCCACCCCCTTGCCATCAGAATAATTAACATGAGCCAATTATCTATCATTTAGCCTGACGAGGTGGCTAGGCGTCTCGTCTGCAATTCCCCACACATACAATGAACTTCAATCACATTCTAAAAGTCATTTAGTGGAGGTAATTATCTCCTAGAGACATCCCGTCTCTGACAACAACTATTAACCTGCAGAACACAATAACAAGGTATTTCACAAGCCGGCTCCACTTAGCATTTCAATAGCCTGAGCTAAGCATTGAAGGGTCATTGTCCTATTGACCTAGTCAGGACAAAATAACCCACTTGTAATGTGTCCAGTATCTTCTGCAATGAACTGTCAGTAATGTCCCACTGTAGGATTATTATAGATGTCCGGGCAGAATACATAGTTCCGTTACAGGGAGAAAAAAGAAAGAGAATAAGGGGGAGTGGTAGAGGGTAAGTTAGAGGGGAGGGGGGTGAAGGGTTCTGGCAGGGTCGACGGTCCCATGCCTAAAATTCTCCCAAAATAGGTTACTCAAATGTAGGACTTGTATTCGTCCGAGAATCAGAACAGATCCTAGTGTGTCCAGCGAGAGTTGTGTTCCTCCTGACCCTGCGTATGATTTAATGGTACATGCATTTTGCATTACCCCTAACAAAGTTTCAGATGACATTGCCTTTCTGATTATGTTTAATATATATTATTTACTTTTGTAACCAGTTCTTGTTTCTTAGTACATAAAGTCAATTAGTACAAGACCAGTATAGGGAAAAGTCACCTAATACACATGGCCATCTCACATCTCATATAATGGGATAATGACTCTATACACTGATGTCATTGCCAAAAAGTAAACTGGTGCCAATGTTCTTAGAATGATAAACGCCTAATTATATTAGGATGTCTGCCAAAACCAGCCGCCTTAATAATAAAAGAGAACAAATGAAAGTGCCTAGAGAAGCACAGAGCCTTTCTCTTTTGCATGTGTCAGTGTGAGAGATGTGTGGGTTCTGGGTTGGCACATGAATGTTCAGTGGGAAGGTTTGTCCATGTCTCACGCTGTGATTGTACTCAAGCTGCATATTAATGTGCATGTACAGGCCAGGAGCCAGAATGTATTGCTTTGTCTTCTAACAGAAACTACTGCTTTGCTCCTGGTCTTTTACTAAGTAATTAAACAGCTACAGGTATTAGGAATGATTTCATTACAGATATCGTTTATTGTTTTCCCTTCACACAATAGATGTTTGTATTACATACTGACATTCTTGAAAACTCTGTTTGAAAATTCTGATTAAAGTGAACCTGTCCTTCACCACTGCAATGGAACTGCCTGATTGGCTAGCATGGCATTTTATTGAACAGAGGGCTAACAGGTGTACAGGGTTTAGTACCATGAGTAGGCAAGTGTTATGTCCAAGATTGAAAAGTGAAGGCCTTCAAAGCAAAGTAAAAGCAATCTCTGATGACATAGAGAGAGAAAGTGCAGCAACGCTCAATGACTGCCTTGCAAATAGCGGCAGTGTTGTCAGCCTGTTGTTCACAATCCTTCATTTAACAGTTGGGTTGCCTATTGGACAGACCTGATAAGCATCCTAACAGCCAACTAAATGAGCCCATGTGGCAGACTGACAACCCTGCTGTTAATTATGAGGCAGAAGCTTAGCGTTGTCAGCCTGCCATAGAAAGTGTTGTTACTGACAGGATCAACATGTAAGAAATTTTGCAACAGAGTCACAAACAAAGAATTGCTACCTGTGTTAGTCTTCAAACACTTGTCCCGGTAGAGCTTTGGATTGTAGCTTCAGGCTGTACACATGGCCTCTGTATTTCCAATTCAATTAGGTGGATTCAAAAAGAGTTCGGCGTAGAATATGTAAATCACTAGATACGCCTATTCACGAACATACGTGCGCCCGTCGCAATAAAGATATGCCATTTACGTAAGGCATTTTCAGGCCGTGAATAGTGCTGGATGTAATTTACGTCCACGTTAAAACCAATACGTCCTTGCGGCGTACTTTGCCGCAATGCACACTGGGATATGTACACGGACGGCGCATGCGCCGTTCGTAAAAAATGTCAATCACGTCGGGTCACAGTTAATATGCATAAAACACGCCCCCCACATCCTCATTTTAATTAGGTGCGCTTACGCCGGCCTATTCACGCTACGCCGCCGTAACTTAGGAGGCAAGTACTTTGGGCCAGATTCAGAAAGAATTACGTTGCGCAGCGGCGGCGTAACGTATCCCATTTACGTTACACCGCCGTAGGTTTACAGCGTAAGTGCCTGATTCACAAAGCACTTACCTGTAAACTTGCGGCGGTGTAACGTAAATCCGCTCGGCGCAAGCCCGCCTAATTCAAATGGGGCGGGCACCATTTAAATTAGGCGCGTTCCCGCGTCGAGCGTACTGTGCATGCTCCGTCCATCAAATTACCCGACGTACATTGCGCTAAATGACGTCGCAAGGACGTCATTGGTTTTGACGTTGACGTAAATGGCGTCCAGCGCCATTCACGGACGACTTACGCAAACGATGAGAAATTTCAAATTTCGACGCGGGAACGACGGCCGTACTTAACATTGGCTAGACCACCTAGAGGGCAGCTTTAGTTTTACGCAACGTATCTCTACGGAAACAACGTAAATTTACAGCGACGGGCAAAGCGTACGTTCGTGAATTGGCGTAACTAGTCATTTGCATATTCTACGCCGACCGCAATGGAATCGCCACCTAGTGGCCGGCCTAGAATTGCAGCCTAAGATCCGACGGTGTAAGTCACTTACACCTGTCGGATCTTAGGGCTGTCTATGCGTAACCTGATTCTATGAATCAGGCGCATAGATACGACAATCGTATCTCAGAGATACGACGGCGTATCAGGATATACGTGGTCGTATCTCTTTTGTGAATCTGGCCCTAAATTTCTTCTAGAACGCATGGTAACTGTATTTATAAGTGGGCAGGATTTTGATTTAGATTTTCTTGAAGTTGATACCTGTGAACAGTCTAAACTTAGGATACATGGGTAATATAATATAAAAGGTGGTCACAGACCTCAGGCACCCTCAGCATCTAAAACTTTCTGGTGCTTCCCTAAACATGAATGGACATATCATGGAAACATAGGAAGAAGCAATCAAGGTGTGCTGCAGACACATTTAGACCTCTTTTACACTGGAGCGGTTTGCAGGTGCTATTGCGCTAAAAATAGCGCCTGCAAACCGACCCTAAACAGCTGCTGCTGTTTCTCCAGTGTGAAAGCCTGAGGGCTTTCACACTGGAGTGGTGCGCTAGCAGAACGGTAAAAAAAGGTCCTGCTAGCCGCATCTTTGGAGCGGTGAAGGAGCGGTGTGTATACCGCACCTTCACTGCTCCCGTCCATTGAAATAAATGGGACAGCGCGGCTATACTGTGCATTGCGGGTGGTTTTTACCCTTTCTCGGCTCCAAGTGGGTGGTAAACCGCCTGCTAGCGGCCGAATAGCACAGCGAAATTACCGCCACCGCACCTCCCGCCCCAGTGTGAAAGGGGCCTTAGTTGGGAATCAATAATAATCGGACAAAACCTTCTAGTCGGAAAGCAACTGCCCAAGTCCTCGCCCATGAATGCTTACTGGTCCCTCAAAGACATTAGATTATCTATCAATGTAACCACAAATGGCTGGATCAAAAGGCTGTGATCCAACCTCTATGGGTAACACAACACAGATACTCTACATCCACACAACCTGACTACAGTTCTGCAGTAATGTAAAATAGACCACTTATAGGCAAGGATAGATTTTTTTTTTAGTGCAGTAATCTATAGCAGCCAAACAAAATTGTGAGAGTCACATGAGTACAATATAAGATTACTGAACTTAAGAACCCTTAAAGTGGAACTTTGGTCAGAAAATTAAGGCCTTCAATATCACTTCAGGCTGGCCCCTTTTGCATGTATTGCTATGTAAAACATTTAAAATAAGTACCGGTACTATTTAAAATCCAGTAATACATTGTGGCATTTTGCCAAAAATCAGAGACACTAGAGGCCGATCTGCTGACAGCCCAAGATTTAGTGCTGCTCAGGGGCTCTGGGTTTCAGCAAAATGGCAGCCTCTGGCAAGAAGAAACAGGAGCAATTTTGGAAGCAATATATAGCACATGTTAACCACTTGCTTACTGGGCACATAAACCCCCTTCGTGCCCAGGCGAAATTTCAGCTTCCGGCACTGCGTCGCTTTAACTGACTTTTGCGCGGTCGTGCGACGTGGCTCCCAAACAGAATTGACGTCCTTTTTTCCCCACAAATAGAGCTTTATTTTGGTTAGTATTTGATCACCTCTGCGGTTTTTATTTTTTGCGCTATAAACAAAAAAAGAGCGACAATTAAAAAAAATATATATATTTTTTTTACTTGTTGCTATAATAAATATTTTTTATATTTTTTTTCTCAGTTAATGCCGATACGTATTTTTCTACGTATTTTTGTAAAAAAAAAAAAAAATCGCAATAAGCGACTGGTTTGCACAAAAGTTATAGCGCCTACAAAATAAGGGACAGAATTTTTTTTTTTTTTTTTTTTTACTAGTAATGGCGGCGATCTGCGATTTTTATTGGGACTGCGATATTGCGACGGACGTATCGGACACTTTTGACACAAATTTGGGACCGTTCACATTTATACAGCGATCAGTGCTATAAAAATGCACTAATTACTGTATAAATGTGACTGGCAGGGAAGGGGTTAACACTAGGGGGTGAGGAAGGGGTTAAATGTATTCCCTGGGTGTTTTCTAACTGTGTGGGGGGAGGGGGCTGGCTGGGGGAGGTAACCGATGCTGTGTCCCTATGTACAAGAGACACAGATCGGTCTCCTCTCCTCTAACAGCACGTGGAGCTCTGTGTTTACACACAGAGCTCCACGTCCCTGCTGTCACCTGCTGTGTCACTGCCGATCGCGTGCACCCGGCGGACATCGCGGCCGCCAGGTACACACATCTGCTCTTCAGCGATGCGCCGGGACAGTGTTTACCCGCTGCGCGCCACCCAGTGGCGCGCGGGTAATGCTTTTAAAAAGACGTCCAAAGACGTCCACCCGGCACTTGAGAGCCGCGTTGTTGATGTCTTTTGTCAATAGCGCGGGTCTGAAGTGGTTAATTTTTACATCATATTTATTATTGTGGAATGTATATCCCTTGCTAAAGAACATTACCCAAGCTGTTGTGGGTAAAATTCTACTTTTGGCTGGGTTCACACTGAAGCACAAAGCGGCTCACAGCAGAGGTCCGGAGCATCCCTGTTCATTGTTTCAGGTCTGATTTCAGTACGAATTTTTGGCTGAATTCGGACCAGAAGACGCACAGGACTCCTGTGCAATTTATACCGGAGCGACTCTGGAGATGTGTGAACCGGCTCCATAGAGAGGCGATCACAATCTCCTGAAATGCGAATTGGATGCAGCGAAACCCACTTTCAATTCGCAATAGTGTGAACCCAGGCTTAAACTGAGATGCCGTGTTTCCACTGTCTGATTTTTGTATCTATTTCTATATATTTGTGGCATCAGTACCCAGATTCTAAGAACAAAATGATATAACTCATTTCAGGATTTATGTAAAGGTAACAGAAGCCAGGATAGACATGGTTGGCGGGCCCTTTTTTATTATCTCATTAGGCTTTCTAATGTACTGTATGTCTTTGGAAAGCAAATATTTGGCTAACACTATCACCTATAAAACACTCACAATGCTGTCTGCAATAAAAAGTCCTTGCTTAGAAAATATACGCGGAACATTGACTTTTGTGTGTAGCGGAAGAATTTTCCCTGGTTGTTCATTGAGATTCATAAATTCGACATACATATTATATATCATCATTAAATAATACACCAGCTGTGCAAAGAGTGTGAATTTCCATGCTGGATGATAAAAGGCAGCATTTAATCTGTCAGTCAAATTAATTTGCATGTCATTTCGAATAAAAGCACTGTCTGAGAAAGTTACATAAGGTCAACCAGCAATTATTGCTATAAAGGTTTGTGGCATGAAACAAAAACCGTCAGCTATATACAATGAGTAAATGCATCCATTTTTTTAAGGTGGGTTGTATTTTTGGCGCCAGAGTGGGGGTGAAAGAAAAATGCCACATGACCCCTAACACAGCCTTTATGCTGATCCTTATGCCGCGTACACATGGTCGTTTTTTGTGATGTTAAAAAACAAAATTTTTTAAAAACGTCATTTAAAATCACCGTGTGTGGGGAAAACGTAGTTTTATGTCTTCTGAAAAACAACCAAAAAAAAATTCGAGCATGCTTCAATTTTTTATGTCGTTTTTCAAAACGTTGTTTTTTGTGTCATAAAAAATCACCGTGTGTAGCTAAAACAACGTTTAAAACAACGTTTTTAAACCCGCGCATGCTCAGAACCAAGTTATGAAGCGAGCTTAAATGGAACAGAGTGCCGTTGTACGTGCTGTACGTAACCGCGCTTTGCTAGAGCTTTTGGAAAAAACAATGGTGTGTATGCTACGTAGTTTTTTAACCACTTGACAACTGGGCACTTAAACCCACTTAATAACCAGACCAATTTTCAGCTTTCGGTGCTCTCACATTTTGAATGACAATAACTCAGTCATACAACACTGTAACCAAATGAAATGTTTTTCCTTTTTTTCCCACAAATAGAGCTTTCTTTTGGTGGTATTTGATCACCTCTGCGGTTTTTATTTTTTTCGCTATAAATGAAAAAAGAACGAAAATTTTGTAAAAAAATGAATTTTTCTTCATTTCTATTATAAAATTTTGCAAAAAATGAATTTTTCTTCATAAATTTGGCCTAAAATGTATACTGCTACATATCTTTGGTTAAAAAAAAAAAAAATTTGGATATTATTTAGTCTGGGTGAAAGTTATAAGGTCTACAAGCTATGGTACCAATTACTGAAAATTGATCAATTTGATCACATCTGAAGTACTGACGGCCTATCTCATTTCTTGAGACCCTAACATGCCAGAAAAGTACAAATACCCCCTAAATGACCCCTTTTTGGAAAGAAGACATTCCAAGGTATTTAGAAAGAGGCATTGTGAGTTTTTTGAAGTTGTCATTTTTTCCCACAATTCTTTGCAAAATCAAGGTTTTTTTTTATTTATTTTTTTTTCCCACAAAAGTTTCATATTAGCAGGTTATTTCTCACACACATCATATGCATACCACAAATTACACCCCAAAACACATTCTGCTATTCCTCCCGAGTATGGCGATACCACATGTGTGAGACTTTTACACAGTGTGGCCACATACAGAGGCCCGACATGCAGGGAGCACCATCAGGCGTTCTGGAGCACCCAGACCAATTCTGAGATTTCTCTCCTACATGTAAAAATCATCATTTATTTGCTAGAAAATTACATAGAACCCCAAAACATTATATATGCTTTTTTAGCAAAGACCCTAGAGAATACAATGGCGGTCGTTGCAACTTTTTATCGCGCATGGTATTTGCACAGCAATTTTTCGAACGCATTTTTTTGGGAAATAAAACAGTTTTGTGCTTTTTAAAAAAAAAAACATTAAAGTTAGCCCAATGTTTTTGCATAATATGAAAGATGAAGTTACGCCGAGTAAATAGATACCCAACATGTCACCCTTCAATATTGCACACGCTTGTGGAATGGCGCCAAACTTCGCTACTTAAAAATCCCCATAGGTGACGTTTTAAATGTTTTTACTGGTTACATGTTTTTAGTTACAGAGGAGGTCTGGGTCCAAAATGATTGCTCTCGCTCTAACGTTCGCAGCGATACCCCACATGTGTGGTTTAAACACCGTTTTCATATGTGGGCGGGACTTACGTGCACATTCGCTTCTGTATACGAGCACGCGGGAACAGCGGCGCTTTAAATATTTATTTTTTATTTTTATTGTTCATTTTACTTTATTTATTTTAGTTTGACACGTTTTTCCCCAAAAATAAATGTTTTGATCACTTTTATTCCAATTACAAGGAATGTAAACATCCCTTGTAATAGGAATATAGCATGACAGGTCCTCTTTACAGTGAGATATGGGGTCAATAAGACCCCACATCTCACCTCTAGGCTGGGAAGCCTGAAAAAAAACAAAAAAAAAAACGATCCTGGCTTCGATCGCAGCGGTGAGTCGGAAGAAGCACCGGAGGGCGAAGGGAGTGGGGACGTCCCCTTTTGCCTCCCGTAAGAACGATCAAGAGGCGGAACAGCCGCCATGATCGTTCTTATGGTGTAGAGAATCGCCGGCTGAAAAAAATGATATCTGAATGATGCCTGTAGCTGCAGGCATCATTCAGATATCCCTGCACAAAGTCAAGGACCTCATATGACGTGGGCGGGAAGTGGTTAAAACACATTTTTTTCCCCAGAGTATTTTCTGGGTATTGCAGAGTATTGGCCGGGGTATTGCAAAGTATTGGTGCGGGGGTATTGCAGAGTATGGGTGCGGGGGTATTGCAGAGTATTGGTGCGGGGGTATTGCAGAGTATTGTGTGGGGGGTATTGCAGAGTATTGTGTGGGGGGTATTGCAGAGTATTGTGTGGGGGTATTGCAGAGTATTGTGCGGGGGTATTGCAGAGTATTGTGCGGGGGGTATTGCAGAGTATTGTGCGGGGGTATTGCAGAGTATGGTGCGGGGGTATTGCAGAGTATTGTGTGGGGGGTATTGCAGAGTATGGTGCGGGGGTATTGCAGAGTATTGTGTGGGGGGTATTGCAGAGTATTGTGTGGGGGGTATTGCAGAGTATTGCGCGGGGGTATTGCAGAGTATCGCGCAAGGGGTATTGCAGAGTATTGCGCGGGGGTATTGCAGAGTATTGCGCGGGGGTATTGCAGAGTATTGCGCAGGGGGTATTGCAGAGTAATTGCGCAGGGAAGGCAGAGCATTGCAGAGTATTGCGCAGGGAAGGCAGAGTATTGCAGGGGTTAATGCAGGGATGGCTGAGCAGGGATGGATGGATCTGTGACTGCAATAGTCACAGATCCATCCCACACTGCTGCTGCCATCCACGCTCTCCTCTCACACTGTACCGATCGGTACAGCGAGAGGAGGGAGGAACCGGCGTCATCAAATGACGCCGGTTTGTTTACCTGTGATCGCTCCGTCATTGGACGGCGCGATCACATGGTAAAAGACCGCTGTTATCGGTCAGTTACCGTGATCTGTGTAGCGCCGGGTCTCATAGACCCGGCGTGCACAGAATTTTCTTTGTACGCGCCCGAGGCGGCGCGCATTACTAATTCTGCTGGGCGCGGTTACATAACGGCGGCCCCCAGTTAAGCAACCACCTTGCCGCCGTTATATGACGGCGGCTGGTGGTTAACTGGTTAAAATTAAGTTTGAAAAACGTAGTTTTATTTCATGATAAAAAACGTCGGGTTTTTTTATCACAAAAAAACGACCGTCTGTACGCGGCATTACCCTTAAAGCCCAACTGAAGTCTTGGTGCAAGATTCACAGAAAAAGTACGCCAGAGTATCTGCTGATACTCCGGCGTACTTTCAAATTTGCAGCGTCGTATCTTTATTTGTCATTCACAAACAAAGATACGAAGGCTTTTGGCTAAGATCCGACAGGCGTACGGCTTCGTACGCCTTCGGATCTTAGGTGTAATTTTCCGGCGGCCGCTGGGTGGAGTTTGCGTCGTTTTCCAGCGTCGGGTATGCAAATTAGCTGATTACGGCGATCCACGAAGATACGCGCGTTCGTCGCAATCTCTTACGTCGTCGCTAGTCGGTTTTTCGCGTCGTAAAGTTAAGAGTGCTATTTAGATGGTGTAAAATTACACCATCCATGTTAAAGTATGTCCGTCGTTCCCGCGTCGAATGTAAAAAATTTTTTTTTTTGCGTAAGATGTCCGGGAATACGAAAGTACGTTACGCACGTCGCCGTTCAAAAAACACGTTGGGGCGCCGTAATTTTGCGCAAAGCACGGCGGGAAATTTTCACACGGAGCATGCGCAGAACGTTCGGTGCGGGAGCGCGCCTAATTTAAATGACACACGCCCCATTTGAATTAGGCAGGCTTGCGCCGGACAGATTTACGTTACACCGCCGCAAGTTTACAGGCAAGTGCTTTGTGAATCAGGCACTTACGCCGAAAAAATTATTCCTGAATCTGGCCCCTGGTATTTATTACTATAATGCTGTCAAGCTACATATACAGTAATAAATATGCATTTCTTTTTTAGCATTAAAATACTGTGTGCTAGCAGCACACTGGAGAGTCAGAAATAAGATATGTTTGTGCTCAAATTTAAATAGCTTATACCCCTAACCCATCAGGTACTAAAGGAGTATGACCACGTGTTAAAAAATTCTGAACTAACCCTCTGCACATGTTTTTGATTTTGGTTCCTATACATTGCAATACATGTTCAAGCTATTAATCTTTTGGGTCCCTGACAACTCTCACTGGTTTCTCCTGCTAACCTCAACCTGACACTTGCGTGCTGCAGGTCAGTAGGAGGAACCAATGAAAGCTGCAGAGGAAGCCAGGAGATTGAGCCTCCCAAAACTCCCAGCAGACTTTGGACTGTTGCCCTCGCCATAGATGGGTAGAATTTCAAACAATCAATTTTAGGAAAATACGGTTTCAAGAAAGTTTGTTTTTCCAATCATTAGCGTGTCAAATCTGCATTCATTTGTGATTACACTGATGGGAAAATTCAAAGGAGCAGGATGGAAGATTTTTCTCGAATGACAGAATTTTTAACAGTGTTTGTTTGTTTTGTTTTCATTTGGTGGAGTGCATTTCTTTTACAATCAAATGTTGAAAACAATCACCAATCCTGTTTGCCCTCACTTTAGAACCGCTGCTGTGCAAAATACGAGCTAACCCGGACTTTAAAGGGCCGACAGTTGGAAACATGGAGCACAAATTATCGGCCTATGCAGACGATGTTCTGTTCCACTTAACGGAACCCCTGATCTCGCTGCCAAACCTCATGAAGGAACTTCACCAGTTTGGGGCTCTCTCCAATTTTAAAATTAATTATTCAAAGTCAGAGATCTTGCAGATAGTGCTTTCCCCTTCACTTGCGGATAGCTTATGGGCGGCATTCCCCTTTAGATGGGCTAAGTCCTTCAAAAAGAACATGGGTATCCAACTAACCGATCGATTTGAGATTCTCTACCATAGTAACTACCCGGCTCTACTGGCAGCGGTCAGAAACGATCTCAAACACTGAACTAAAACTGCCTTTACCTGGTTTGGGCGGGTGAATATCATTCAAATTAATATTCTCCTTGTGGTGCTCTTCTATTTGCAGATGGTGCCGGTGCCTTTGCCAAGCACCTTCTTCTCATCAATCACTGGCATGTTCTCGGAATTTGTGTGGAATGCAAAGAGACCCAGCATAGCTATGAGAGTGCTGGCTCAAAGAGGGCCGGAGGCTTGGGTATACCAGATATTCGGATATAGGGCTATCATTCTCCAGAGAATATTGAACTGGCGTTTCCAGACCCGATCCAGGCTCTGGGTATCCCTGGAAAAATGCCTGTCAGGTAGAGAACTAGCTTATGCTCCGTGGCTGGCTAAGGAACACAGGGGTTGTCAGACTCTACCTCTCCTTTAATGACCCAGGCTCTACTTTACATTGTATCAAGGTCTGGGACAGGATCAACAATATATACTCACTGGCCCCCCCTGTGTCCCCGCTGGCCCCGCTTGGGGGGCTTTTGCTGGTTTCCCCCAGGAGAACAAATAGCATTCTTTAAGAAGTGGACGAATGATTCCAATACTTGCTGTGGCAAATTCCTGGAGAATGGTAGACTCCCCACTCTTGAAACCCTTAAGGCTCGCCATGGCAGCTTTCCAATGGATTTCTGACAACATTAACAACTCTCTTTAGGTCTGATTTCAGTATGAATTTTTGGCTGAATTCAGACCTGAAAGGGACCAGAAGACGCACAGGACTCCTGTGCAATTCGCACCGGAGCCACTTTGGAGATGTGTGAACTGGCTCCATAGAGAGGCGGTCACAATCGCAAGGTCAACCCTTTAGAGCTACACCCTTTGAGTGTCTCTTTGTCGTGGATGAACCCATCCCTTGCATGATTCCTGATTTATACAAACTATTGGGCTCAGCCGCTTCAGGGACCAAGCCAGTTTATATTAGGGCATGGGAACGGGACCTAGCGAGGGAGTTCTCTGGGGCGCAAGTTGGCTCACCTGTACCAACAAACACATTCCAGCTCCATTAAGTCCAGACAGGGATGGACTGGCCATTGGGACTACAGGGAGTTTCCCGGTGGGCCGATGGCTTCACGACCTACTGTTTGTATTGATCTGTGTAATAGATTACAGTATGTTGAGGACAAAGTTCATGATGTGTATCTTCATAATTTGTCATTTTTGTTTGTCATAAATGAAGATTACATAAAAAATAAAAATTAAAATTGAAAACAAACAAAATCTTTTGACTAACATTTAAATGTTCTGAGAATGTTCTCAACATTTCCTAAGAATTTTCTTTTGAAATTGTATTCATCTATTTCCAGCTTTAGCAATGTTCGGCGACCTGGGCAGAAGGAAAGGTAAGTATGTACCATATGCTTTTCTAAGTTTTTTGTTTTAACTGAATAAAAATCATCACAGAGTCACTTTAACACTTAACCCCCAAGTGTAACACTGAACAAACACATTTAAAGCAGCAGGCCCTTGAAGTCTTATACCTTTTATGGTCTTGTACTCACACATTTTATGAATAAAGAAAAATAAATTATTAAAGAAAATATTTCTGCTTGAGATTTACATTAATTCTGTCTGTAGCATTTATCCTGGTATATGTAGCACCCGAGTGTGGGCTATTTGCTAGTGTAGGTTTGTTAGTGTATGTAAATTTAGTCAGCTCAAGGCTAGGCCTGAGCTGTGAATCTGGGTCAGGGTTCAGTGAGTCAGGGCTGGATAACTCATCCTGATAGCTCCTTTGGTGTTTCCCCCTGGTCTAGAATGTTGTAGAAACTTCTAGAGCTAGTGGGTGGAGGTTAGGAGGAGCTGTTGAAATATCTATGAGGGCTGACAGGGGACAAGGCCTACCTCATAAATAGACATTATCAATGCCAGCAGGGGCAGTCAGGTGAAAGATGGAGACTGTGGGCCAGATCCTCAAAAGGGATACACCGGCGTATCTACTGATACGCCGTCGTATCCCTGTTTCTATCTTTGGAACTGATCCACAGAATCAGTTTCCAAGAGATAGACAGAAGATCCGACATGTATAAGGGACTTACACTGCCGGATCTTAGGATGCAGTACCACATCCGCCGCTGGGGGCATTTCGCGTCGAAATGCCGCCTCGGGTATGCAAATTAGCACTTACGGAGATCCACAAAGCTTTTCAGCTTCGTTTTTTCTCCGTAAGTTTTAGTTTGCAATCGTAAAATTAGGGCTGCTTTTACAAAGTGTAAACTGTTTACACCTTGTAAAAGCAGACCCTTCTGTCCAGCGACGCGTTTTTTTTTTGTTTTAAAATATATTTTTTTCGCCGTATGTTTTTTTTTTTTCGACGCAACTTTATTGACCCGGCGCGATCCACAAAGCTTGGCGTAACGTAATTTCGCGCTATGCACGTTGGGAAAATGACGTCACGAGCATGCGCAGTACGGCCGGCACGGGAGCGCGCCTAATTTAAATGGGAATCGCCCTCATTTGAAGAGGAACGCCTTGCGCCGGCGGAATTTAAGTTACACAGCCGAAGATTTCTAGGTAAGTGCTTTGTGGATCGGGCACTTAGGTAGAAATTTTAAGGCAGTGTAACTTAAATGGGAATTTTTACGTTACGCCGGCTCTTTGTGGATCTGGCCCTTAGTGCACAGGAGGAAGAGTAAAAGCTGATAACTAAGTACTTCTACACAACAAGGGGTTTCAAGTTTCTGCCTGCAAAAGGCCATTGCTAAAGCTGACTGCGTCTGTCAGGTTCATCTACAGTGATCTAGCTGGAGTTCAGCAAGCAAGCAAAGTGCAGGAGAAGTGTCAAGGAGGCTGTATACAGACTGTATATAGACTGTGCATGTCTCTGAAGATGTTATTAAAGTGTTGTTGCTAAAGTTAAGTGTGCATACCATAATTCCCATCCCCATTCAAGTTATTAACCCTCAATAAACCACAAAAACAAAGTCACGGACTGTTCTTTGTTTCTGAAGTGCCTGTGAAAATTCTGTGTGGCTGACTGTTCAGGCTGCGGCTTCTTAGGGAGTGCGCTATATACAGTATCTCACAAATACAGGACCATTCTGCAAGAAAACCTGGAGTCTGCAAAAGACCTGAGACTGGGACGGAGATTTGTCTTCCAACAAGACAATGATCCAAAACATAAAGCAAAATCTACAATGGAATGGTTCACAAATAAACATATCCAGGTGTAAGAATGGCCATGTCAAAGTCCAGACCTGAATCCAATCGAGAATCTGTGGAAAGAACTGAAAACTGTTGTTCACAAACGCTCTCCATCCAACCTCACTGAGCTTGAGCTGTTTTGCAAGGAAGAATGGGCAAAAATTTCAGTCTCTCGATGTGCAAAACTGATAGAGACATACCCCAAGCGACTTACAGCTGTAATCGCAGAAAAAGGTGGCACTACAAAGTATTAACTTAAGGGGGCTGAATAATTTTGCATGCCCAATTTTTCAGTTTTTTATTTGTTAAAAAAGTTTGAAATATCCAATAAATTTCGTTCCACTTCATGATTGTGTCCCACTTGTTGTTGATTCTTCAAAAAAAATTACAGTTTTATATCTTTATGTTTGAAGCCTGAAATGTGGCAAAAGGTCGCAAAGTTCAAGGGGGCCGAATACTTTCGCAAGGCACTGTATATGGTTGAACTGGATGGACTTGTGTCTTTTTTAAACCTGACTAACTATGTAACTATCGCTTTCACTCTCTCATACTGGTCACTGAAAATTAAACATGGTACCTCATGGCAAAGAACTCTCTGAGGATCTGAAAAAAGAATTGTTGCTCTATATAAAGATGGCCTAGGCTATAAAAAGATTGCCAAGACCCTGAAACTGAGCTGCAGCATGGTGGCCAAGACTATACAGCGGTTTAACAGGACAGGTTCCACTCAGAACAGGCCTCGCCATGGTCAACCAAAGAAGTTGAGTGCACGTGCACAGCGTCATATCCAGAGGTTGTTATTGGGAAATAGACGTATCAGTGCTGCCAGCATTGCTGCAGAGGCTGAAGGGGTAGGGGGTCAGCCTGTCAGTGCTCAGACCATACGCCACACATTGCATCAAATTGGTCTGCATGGCTGTCGACCCAGAAAGAAGCCTCTTCTAAAGATGATGCACAAAAAAGGCTGCAAACAGTTTGCTGAAGACAAGCAGACTAAGGGCAGGGATTACCAAGACCAAGATAAACTTATTTGGTTCAGATGGTGTCAAGCGTGTGGCAGCAACCAGGTGAGGAGTTCAAAGACAAGTGTGTCTTGCCTACAGTCAAGCATGATGGTGGGAGTGTCATTGTCCAGGGCTGCATGAGTGCTGTCGGCACTGGGGAGCTACAGTTCATTGAGGGAACCATGAATGCCAACAAGTACTGTGACATACTGAAGCAGAGCATGATCCCCTCCCTTCAGAGACTGGGCCACAGGGCAGTATTCCAACATGATAATAGCCCCAAACACACCTCCAAGATGACCACTGGCTTTTTTTTTTTTAAATCAACCAAATAGATTTTTATTGAATAGAACACAAGGCATAACATGGTGCAGTTGCATAGGTATACAATCCATGGAAAACAGGAGTCTCAATCCTCGACCACTGCCTTGCTAAAGAAGCTGAGGGTAAAGGTGATGGACTGGCCAAGCATGTCTCCAGACCTAAACTCTATTGAGCATCTGTGGGACATCCTCAAACAGAAGGTAGAGGAGCGCAAGGTCTCTAACATCCACCAGCTCTGTGATGTCGTCATGGAGGAGTAGGAGAGGACTCCAGTGGCAACCTGTTGAGCTCTGGTGAACTACATGCCACAGAGGGTTAAGGCAGTGCTGGAAAATAATGGTGGCCACACAAAATATTGACACTTTGGGCCCAATTTGGACATTTTCACTTAGGGGTGTACTCACTTTTGTTGTCAGCGGTTGAGTTATTTTGAGGGGACAGCAAATTTACAATGTTATACAAGCTGTACACTCACTACTTTACATCGTAGCAAAGTTTAGTTTCTTCAGCGTTGTCACATGAAAAGATAGAATAAAATATTTACAAAAATGTGAGGGTCTACTCACTTTTGTGAGATACTGTATATATGCTGTATATGTAGTTACTTTTGCCAAGTGGTTCTGGAGGCAAACACATTTTTACATGCGAGACTATCTGTAAAGCATATGTTTGTTATATCGCACCAGCACTCTAAACATGTAGCTATAAAGAATCCATAATAAAAAAATTCCGTAGATAGCATTCCTGTGTAGGTGTAAGAGATATGATGTTCTGCTTGTGAAGAAATCAAATACTTCACATTTATTCAGCTTTGGAATCTCTGAGGCTAATTATTGTCAATGTAGTCACCTCATGGCTAGGATAGAAGTGGATCAGGTGGAAATAGAATGCATAGATGTATTCATTTATTATGGCGAATACATAATTAATAACGAGTGTAACACTCTGCTGCTAGGTTTTTGGGAGAGAAAATTTCGTTTTTGTCTCTCCTGTAATCAGCAGAGCATAAATGATTGCTTTAGCCTGCATTAGGTTCTGTAGAAAGCTAGTCTGGTTGCTTTCCAGTTTATAGTGGGTGCAAGAGTCAGATAGGCAGCCTGAATATTTATGCAACTCCACCCATTTCCTGGAGTGGTGTGTCCAGATGGTGGTTGGGAAGTGTATAAATAGTCTGAAGCCCTGAGACCAGGATTCTTGTCCTGGAGGAGAAGCTCCCAGCCAGGGAGGGCTGCTTACATACCTGGATGTCCTGCTGAAGGCCCAGCCTGCTCATCCGGATCCCAGCCATGCTGAGAGAACCTGCTCAGCCACAAACCCTTTCAGAAATTCAAGAGGAGTGCCACTGAAGAAGACCTGCCTCTGAAGTTCACAGGGGGAGCCTGTCTGCTGGAATCAGAGAGTAACAATCAAAGCTGGAATGACACTGTGAGCACTGACCCAAAGAGGGAAGAATTTCAGTGAGTGTTTGCGGTTATCACCCATGCTGCACAATGTACAAGGCTTGGTGCCCCAATGCTGTCCACTAAATGTCCCACTGCTTAAGGGATTGTTCAGCAGAGCTACTACAATGAAAAGTGTCCTTATTTTTTCCTCTTAGTAATGTGGCATATCCCACAGTTTCCTGAATCCCATCCAAGTGACAACTGCAATAAATGTTTAAAAATGCAACTTTTATGTACGGTGATTTCTGGAAGAGTGTGAAGTTGCTGTTTGCTTGGCTGATGCACTAGTGGGAGCAGAACTTGCGACATTTTAATATCAGGGTAGAACTACAATAGTATGATAACTTATGGAAGTACGTTTTCTCTGCTTTCGACTGCTTTTATGGCTGAAAATCAGTAATGTTAAAGTGCCTTCCACTATTAATAGAGTCAAAAATGTATGTTAAAAAAACTATTTAAATCTCGGTGTGTCTCCAAAGATGGCCGACATTGTGTGCCAAGCTTCTTGGCACACAATGTCGGCCATCTTTGGAAACACAACAAGATTTTTTTAGTTGGCAATTAGGGTGTCACTTCACCCACTAAAATGGTATTTACGGTATCTCACAAAATTGAGTACACCCCTCACATTTTTGAAAATATTGTATTAAATGTTTTCATGTGACAACACTGATAAAATGACACTTTGCTACAAGTAGTGAGTGTATAGCTGTCCTCTCAAAATAACTCAACACAGCCATTAATGTCTAAACAAAGTGAGTAGCCAGTTAGCCATTTTCCCTCCCCGGTGTCATGTGACTCATTAGCAGGTGTGTTCACTTTGGTGTTATTGATCTCACTATCGCATACTGGTCACTGGAAGTTCAACATGGCACCTCAAGAACTCTCTGAGTATCTGAAAAAAATAATTGTTGCCATACATAAAGATGGCCTAGGCTATAAGAAGATAACCAAGACCCTGAAACTGAGCTGCAGCCAAGACAATACAGCAGTTTAATAGGACAGGTTCCACTCAGAAGTTGAACAGGCTTCGACATGGTCGACCAAAGAAGTTGAGTGCTGATCTTTCCCTCAATCAGCTTTCAGAGCTCTCCTCACTGAGTTCTGCAGAGTGTAACTTCTGCTCTCCACTCTCTTTTTTCTGAACTCTCAGACAAACTTTGAACTAATGTAGAGAAACGAAAGTTGCAGATAGACAGGTGCAACTTATGTAGGAGGATTTGTATAGTCTCTGTGTAGCACTAGGGCCAGTCACTTCACTGGGTATATGTAAGGGTTTGCATCCACTTTAAAATCAGTATGACCCAAAGACATTAGGGTGGCAAAGTTTTTGGCAGCAGAAGCCCTTATTTCATCATCAAACTTCTCAAGTTTCCAAGCACCACAAAGCAAACTTACAATATATGTTCTATGCAATCACCTATACAACTGCATGCAATGTATTAGGGAACTGTGGGACCTCTTGAGCTGGCTCTGAGCGTGAGCAATGATATTTGTATTATTAATGACTAATCACCCTTATTATGCAAGAAATGCTAAATATCTAGGAGAACCACATACCATATATACTCACCTATAAGCCAACCCGAATATAAGCCAAGGCACCTAATTTTACCACAAAAAATTGGGAAAACGTATTAAATCGAGTATAAGCCTAGGGAGGGAAATGCAGCAGCTACTGGTAAACAATGCCCATCTGCAGCCTCACTTTGCCCATCTGCAGCCTCGCTGTGCCCATTTACAGCCTCACTGTGCCCATCTGCAGCCTCATTGTGCCCATCGTGCCTCATGTACCTTTGATTAGTCTCCGCTGTGTCATGCAGTCTTAACTAGTGGCTGTCCACTGTAACAAAGCCTCGCCTCCTCCTCGTCCGTGATAGACAGAAAACACTGATTCCGTTTCCCAGCATTGCATCTGTGTTCAGTGTTCCGTCGATCACGGACGAGGAGAAGGCGGGGCTTTGTTACAGTAAACGGCTGCCCAACAGTTAAGACTGCATGACATGCCGTCACTCGAGTATAAGCAGAGGAGTGCTTTTTCAGCATACAAAATGTGCTGAAAAAGTCAGCTTATACTCGAGTATATACGGTAATTCATTTTGGAAAGGCATTGCCTCCTATTGCCTTTCCATGAGTCTGATGATCCCCAAAGACTGTTGTTATGGCTCTGTAAAAGTTGCCCAGTCGAACATAAAACTGAAATTTGGGCCTGTTTTATCCTCTTCGCCCCTTAAAATGTTCTACATGCATCCTGTTTGGTCGATTGTTCCCTCCCTAAGAAGATGTCTTCAACAGATGTCTGATTATTATTATTATATCGGATTTATGTAGCGCCAACAGTTTGCGCAATGCTTTACAATATAGGGGAGGCAGTACAACAACCAAAAATTCAATACAAGAGGTTTAGAAGGCCCCTGCCAACAGTCTTTTGTAACCAACAAAGATCTGCCTCCAAGGGTCATTCACAAATGAAGGGGAACAAAAACAAAAAACAGGTGGTATGTGTGACCACTTGGGTTTTTCAGGCGTATCAGAAACTAATCGCATAAGAACTGCACCTTGATGGTGTCTCTGCAACTGGACGGTCTCTTTGATTGCCTGGACAGCCTCTGGGTAGTCATTCGCTAGGCATTATGCTGTCTCCCTGGGGTATAAGGTCCAGTAATTTGGATATTAGGAGCCCTCCAGCTTCAGATTAAATTGTTAATAAGTAATAGGTTTGGCTTAGAGAGGAGCTTTTTATGCAGATTACAGTGTGTCATGTATAAAATATGTGTCAGTGCCCTTTGTAGTAAATTAAAATCAATAAGCAAGTCAGTGACAATTTCAGATGGTCGTGCCCATTGAAAGACAATGTTTTACCTGGAGAAAAACATTTTACTGTTTACACAATGAGTCACTGTTACTTGTCAAGCCAAACAACTCGTATTAGGTAATTATTTACCAGCTGGCTTGGAGCTCGTGCTCGCAGAAATAAACGTGAGTGTTTTGTAGAAATACACTGAAAACATGTTATACTTACCTGCTCCGTTGCAGTGGATTTGCACAGAGCAGCCCAGATCCTCCTCTTCTCAGGTCCCTCTTCTGTGATCCTTGCCCCTCCCTCCTGTTGAGTGACCCCACAACAAGCAGATTGCTATGGGGACACCCGAGCCAGCTTAAAAGTTGCTGTGATGGGCTATGCCCTTGATGAAAAAAATGGAAATAGGCAGTCTGTACAGCACTTATGGTAAGGACAGGCCCCTTTGAAATTGCATGCTCACAGTATAACTGTGAGGCCTCGTACACACGACCGAACATGTCCGCTGAAACTGGTCCGTCTGACCAGTTTCCGCGGACATGTTCGGTCGTGTGTAGGGCCGACCGGACAGTTTCCCGGCCGAGCGGACAGGTTTCCAGCGGACAAAAGTTTCTTAGCATGCTAAGAAACATGTCCGCTGGAAGCCTGTCCGTCGGACATGTCCGATGGTCAGTACGACTCATCGGACATGTCCGCTGGCCCGAGAAGCCGCACATGGCGTCGAAGTGATTCGACGCATGCGTGGAAGCATTGAACTTCCGTGTTTGCGGACGTGGCGGCATCAACGTCACCGCCACGTCACCGCACTGTCTGTCCGCGGGGATTTCGATGGTGTGTACAACCATCAGACCGAAATCTCCGAGCGGACATTACCGATGAAAACGGTCCACGGACCGTTTTCATCGGACATGTTCGCTTGTCTGTACAAGGCCTGACTGGCACTGGTTTAAAGTGTTCATATGTTATGTGTTGGAATTTAAATAAAGCTGTGGCCTTATTAAATGGGGTTACAATTGTTTTTTACCTAAGCCCATTGCACCTCAGAAGTCACGCTTTCATCCACAAAATTCAAGCTTCTTTTTCTAATTAATTAGGACTTTAATATATAGCACCCAGGAACTTGATTACCTCAGGGACATAAGATTACAAAAATGCGATTTATTAAACCCAAATTTGCAACAAGATATACAGTATAAATATCATTAAAAACGGCTTAGTATAGGCAACACATATCACAGCTTATTCATGCATAGCCAAACTAGGTATTTTAAACAATATAGCTATTTTCCAAAACATATTGGAAAATGTGTTTCGTATGTTTTGCAATCTATCTTGTTATCATTGGTATGATGGTGAAAATACAACAAGAGACCATATTATATATATGCCCAAGCAAGACTTTCTTCTCAGGAGTAAACAATCCTTGTTATGGCTCATGGGCTGGTTCTCTTCTGGCATTTCAGGAGTGAAAGGACACTGAGGGCATGAACCTCATTTTGCAGACCTCCAGATTACATGTGTAGCGCCTGTGTACTTTCAGTACAGGTGCTATCCTAAATTTAGAGGGGGATGAGAGAGTTAGTTAACTCTCATCCAGGTAATTCGTGCAAATTAAGCCTCTGTTTCAGCTGGGCTCTATTGTGTGTTCATTCTGTGTTCCTGATGTGCTTTTCCACCCTGGGGCGACAGGTGGCGCCGGTAGAGTCTAGGTGGGAGTGCCTCTTGCCAGCAGCCAATCAGGAGGGGTTTTCCCTCGCGGGGCATGCTGGGGGAGGATATTTTAGGAACAGACGCCATTTTGGTGGTTCGGTTTTCTTCTGGTTCTGGGTGTGGCACCCACCTTCAGGTGACCACACATCACGGGCCCCGGCGATATGGACTACCAGGCCGGGGTGCACGTGCTACGCTGTGTTCTTAGTTCCGGGGCCCGGAGCAACTGAAGCTATGGTGGGGCCCCAGCAGTCGGCTAGGTCCCCAAGTTCTGAGAAGAGATCCCAAGCGAGTTGTGCTGTTCGGTGGGGAGTCAGTCTGAGGAGAGCCAGAGAGGCAGGCAATCCAACAGGGCCTAGACAATCCATTGGGGATTGAGGTGACCGGACACTGAGAGGTTGGATGTCAGCAACCTGCCAGTCGGTGACCAAGTGAGAACTACCTGAGGGAGATTCAGGCACTAAATTCACTAGGAAGATTCACTTCATAATTCTACGTTCGGGGGAAGGGCCTGTGGCAGAGGTTCTTTCCTGATATTCATTTGCACCAGGTCTGTGGCAGAGACTTGTTTCTTTTTTCCCAGTGCTCCGAGTGATACCCTGGCTGCCAGGTCGGTGTGAGAGGCCTGTCCAGGTACACTAAACCCTCTCCGGCAGGAGGGGCAATGAAAGTAAAGTGTCATTCTGTTCCGTTAGGCCTGAATCTACTATTCCTCCTCCTCACCCATCTTTGATCTATCTATCTCCAGTTTACTGTTTGCCGTGTTGGGCAGTAATAAAAGCACAAGAAAGACACCCTGCTGTTTGGACATTCCGTCATTGCTACTCTCATCAACTACCCTAGACGTCAGAGCCATAGAGGTAACACGCCATCTCAATCTATAACCAGCAGCTCCTGCGGGGGTAGCGCTACACATCTATGACATGACCCATACAGGCCCTGGAAGCCCTCTGACTATATTACCACGTTCCTGAAGAAGCATGAAAACATGTGAAATGCCTTGACCAATAAAGAGTGGAAAAATAGCTATAGTATTAACAGTTAGTTTGATGGTTATGCATAAATAAACTTTTATATGCATTGTCTATACTAAACTGTTTTATAATTGTATAGTAAATGTCCTGTTGTATTTTTTGTATTAACAAATCATATTCTGTAATCTTGGGCTGCTTTCGTTTATTAAGTTCCAGGGTCCTAATTAAAATGAAAAGATAAGGAAGCAAAGGCCTGCTTTTTCCAAGATGGCCGCCTCCACACAGTGCAAAACAAGATGTGATAAGTCAGGTAATGCCATGGTAATGGGGAAAAAAATCAGCTGCAGGTAGACCACAGGCAACACTGGTGACTTGTCCTTTGCTCCCTATCTGTCTTTTTCGGACACGGCTTTCCCAACTTTCTAAGATAAGACCAGACCAAGGGGTAGGCAAATGAGATGGACATTTAGGGCCAGATCCGCATAGAAATGGATCGGCGCAGCGTATCAGAGATACGCTACGCCGCCGTAGCTTACCTGGCGGAATTTCGAATCCTCAACGATTTCGCGCCATAAGTTACGGCGGCGTAGTGTATTTCTGAGTGAGTGAGTGAGAGACTTGTAAAGCGCAACACATGCAAACTGAATCGCCTCTGGGCGTTGTATCCATTTCATGGATAAGGAACCCCTTGACCTCAGAAGAGATGGGTTTTAATCTTTCTCCTGAAGGCCAAGTGGTCCGACTCCAGTCGGATGGTGGTTGGTAGTGCATTCCACAGGCGGGGACCTTGGACTGCAAATCTTCGATCTCCCTTGGACTTGTATCTGGCTTTGGGTATCTGGAGGAGGTTTTAATTGGTGGATCGCAGAATGCGATTGGGGTTATGGGCTTTTATTTTTTCGCATAGATATTGGGGGGCGTTGCCTTGAATACACTTATGTATTAGGCAGAGTGCCTTGAAAGTGATTCTGTCTTTTACTGGCAACCAATGAAGGGATCTCAGTGAAGGTGAGATTGATTCCCATGTTTTTTTCCCAGTCACTAGTCGAGCGGCCGTATTTTGAACGACTTGCAGACGAGTGATTTGGTATTTGGGGAGTCCTAGATAGAGGGCATTTGCGTAGTCAAGTCTGGATTTTTTTCTTTCGGGATAAAGGGCGTGAGTCTGCGTAGTAGGCGCAGCAGATGGTGGGATCCGCTGACTACTGACCCTATTTGTGCATCCATTGTCATGTAGGTATCTAAAATGACTCAGAGACTTTGGACTTTGGTGCTAGGGGTGATAGTTTTACCCAGAATGGGTGGGGGAGTCCATGTTGACGCGGGGTGATTTTTCCGGTTAGCGTGAAACAGGAGAAGTTCTGTTTTCGAACCATTGAGTTTAAGATAACTGTTTGTCATCCAGTTATCTATTAGAGTAAGGCATTTCTCTAGTCCAAGAGAATGATCCTTTTTGTTGCAGATGCGAAAATACAGTTGTGTGTCGTCTGCATAGGAGTGGTAAAGTAACTTCTGGTTACTGATGATTTCAAAGAGAGGGCGAAGATAGATATTAAACAATACGGGCGATAAGGGAGATCTCTGGCGGCGGAATTCAAATCGGCGATTAGGGGGCGGGTTTCATTTAAATGAAGCGCGTGCCTGCGCCGAATGAACTGCGCATGCGTCGTCACGAAATTTCCCGCCGTGCATTGCGCTAAATGACATCGCTAGGACGTAATTTTTTTAACTTAGACGTGAGTTACGGCCATCCCGATTCACAGACGACTTACGCAAAAAAAAAAAAAAATCAAATTTCGACGCGGGAACGACGGCTATACTTAACATGGCAAATCTAACTATACGCCGCAAAATACCAGCTTTAACTATACGCCGGAAAAAGCCGACTAGAGACGACGTAAGAGAATGCGACGGCCGCGCGTAGGTTCGTGCATCGTCGGAAATAGTTAATTAGCATACCAGACGCGGAAAACGACGAGAACTCCACCCAGCGGACGCCGAAGTATTGCATCTACGATCCGAAGGTGTACAAAGCCGTACGCCTGTCGGATCAAACCCAGATGCCGTCGTATCTTGGTTTGAGGATTCAAAATAAAGATACGACGCGGGAAATTTGAAAGTACGTTGGCGTATCAGTAGATACGCCGGCGTACTCTCACTGTGGATCTGGCCCTTTGAGTGCTTCAGAAGGAGAGGATGCAACCTATGTTGCTGAAGTATTTCATGGGTCATGGTGTGGAGGGCATACTTTGACCTTTTTGCCTGGGGTGCTAAAAGACCTTGTCCTGAAACTGCACATAGACCTTATTAAATGTGCTAAATTACACCTGTTAATGTAGTTGGAGACAATCCACATTCATTTCCAGCTTTTGCCTGGTGTTGAGGACTGGTGAACTCCCCTAGACTTTAAACCCTATAGATCATCCTGCTTACAACACTGATAGGCAGGGCTTTTTTTCAGCAGGAACGTGGGGGAACGCAGTTCCGGCACCTCCAGCACTGAATGTATGTCATGGGGTGTGCTGAATGGTCTATTGATGCTGGGGGATCTATTGGAGCTGGAGGGGATATTTTGTTGCAGGAGGTCCATAGTTGCTCGGTTATCTTTTGTTGTGGCAGGGACCCATTATTACTGGCTGTAGGGGGATCTACTTTTCTTGATATCATTAACAAATTTCATACAAAATGCATAAAACCAAAAAATGAAACTTGGTTCTGTGTTCTCTAAAATAGGTGGCACTGGGAAGTGGGTAGGGGGTGGAACCAAGGGACAGTGCGCAGAGGTGGGTAGGGTACAGAGACGAGGGGTGACTCAAAAGGGAGTTCCTGTAACTTTTTTATTGAGAAAAAAAGGCATGCTGATAGGTACAGCTCTGAGGCTAAACTGCTCTGCCTTTTATTCTTAGGTCAAGCTAAGCATTTTACAGTCAGGAATATCAGAGGTGTTAACAGAGGTCTAAACTGTAAATGTAAGCATGCAGAGTTCCATAGGTGGCCCAACCAGATACTAAAATGCAAGAGACTGTGCAGAAAATCTATCACTGAGACCATAAATATATGGATCCCTAGTGCTTTCTAGCCAAAGGCAGTCGCCTGCCTGCCAAAAATAATTTGCAGTGAAAACATCAGGGAAAAATTGGACCACAGGGAACCTGGGGAGGTAGAGTTTTGGGAAAAATTGCTTCATTTGAAGCTCAGGAGAAAGACTGAACAGATTAAAGTGAGGACTCCTATCTCTAAAGATAAAAAAAACACATGACCTGGCATAGCAGAAGTAGCAAGCCTCCATCCCTGATAATGTGATTTAAGGCATGAAGGAAAAATATTGGGACTTTAAATGAGGTATGCTATTGCTAAATAAAACAGTGTATGGAGCATGTATATACTGTATAGTAAAACCTTTAATTGTAATATATATATAAAAAATAAAAAAATATTATACAATGGTCATACATATTGATATATACACACACGAACACGTGAATATATGTTATATATAAAGAGTAAAAGCTGAGCTGTCTGGACATCCCATAAATAAAAACTCTACGTGTTTCATGAATCACGTTCAGTCTTCAAGAGTATGGATGCTAAAAATACACTTTAAATACACAAAATTGGTAGATTAATATAGGTGTATGCAGGATCGCCATTAGGGGGGTACAGGCATTACACCTGTAAGGGGCCGTTGGCCCCCCTCCTGTTTTTTTTTTTTGCATTACACCTGTAAGGGGCCCGGTGGTTCCCAGGGCCCCTTACAGGCCCGGCTGCCCCCCCCCCTCCCATTTTATTTTTCTATTTATTTTTATTTTTTTTATATATTTTTTTGCATTACACTGGGTAGTTGTTTCTGGGATCTCATACTCACACATAAGATGTATATTGGCTCATACAATGATGGGGGAAGTGAGGACAGGGATCCCTAATACTGTTTTATTTAGCAATAGTATACCTCATTTAAAGTCCCTGAAGTTTAGACCTCTACAACATGCACTATTTAATTACCAGTAGTGTTATACTCCAAACCTTTTCTCCAACCTCTAAATTTGTTATTTTGAATGGAAAAAAAGCATATATGGGTTTAACCAACCAATAATTTTTTGTGCATTGAATATCATGGCCTATGTAACGAGGGGGGGGGGGGGGGGCATGGCGGAGATTTGTTCTTTACATAAGTTCCTCCATGTTTTCCCATGAACTCGTTGGGCGCCAAGTTCTGGGTTACATGAGAGGATACATTTACATTTCTGGTTGTAACATGACAAAATGTATGATTAAAAACTGACCACACTAAACAGAAGAGCAAAACGTGGTCAATTCTCTTGCTTTGCTGGGAACTCAGTGTACTCTCCTCCAATGATCAAACTTGTCCTGACACGCCCCCGCTGCACAGCCATTTTCTGGGTGCACTGCTGCTTCTCCTCCCCTAGCTCTTATGCCGCTGAGAACAGAGGGAATGTGATCACTCATAAAAAATGGAAAAAAGGTATTTATACGTTTTTTTTTAATATCAATGAAAAATGGTTTGCCTTTCATTTCTATTTTAAACTGAATGGGTTGTTTTCCAAGGTGATCGTTTACAATGACTTTAACTCTTGACCTTCCGTATCTCTGTACAGGAAGGGGACCTTTGCAGTGCAAATCCACTCCCGTTGCTCTGGAAGACAGACTGGTGACAGAAGGAGTGCTGACAACATCTCCCTCGCTGCTAGAGGCCATTCCACCTATAACAAGGTACACACTGGTTGATAAACTTCCGTTAACCCAGGTAACGACTTGTGTAATTACACTGCACTCCACACTGATGTCTTCATACCCCAATGTGTTTAAGACCCACTCAGTGGGCTATTGTGTGCCGGTTACTTGTATTACATCCTTTTCAGTAACTTCAAACCAGGCTGGAACAAAGTTCCAAACGCTTTACTTAGAAAAGTTCAAAAGGTAATTACAGAGTTCCACATTCACGGACAAAATTCTCCCCTAATTCTCCACTCTAACTACAGGCTGTCCCAGCATACCTGAAATGGTAGTGTTGGTGTAAAACAAAGTCCATCAAAGGCATTCCTCCAGGGCTGGTGTCTTCGGGGCAAGCCCCATGTTCTGATGACTTCACATCCAGATGGTGATAAGCAACATCCTTCTGCTCCTCGTGGGTGTAATTTGCCATCTCTCTTCCTTATGGGCACCAGTCTTAACTCTCCACTAGGCCTATGTCAGAAACATGATGTTGGGGGTGACTCAAACCCAGTGGCGGCAGGTGGTAATTTTGGGGGGGTTCAGCAAACAGTGCACCCACCACCCCCACAGTCGGGTCAGGTCAGGTTGGTTGGTCGGTGCACTTACCTCATCCATGGCAGGCAATCACGGGCAGCATCCCTGGCTCCCATCCATAGGCATTACAAGCAGCTTCTCTTTACCTTGCTTGGCGGCTTCCGTCTCCTCCCTCCACCTCGGTGTCCAATCAGAACACTTGTCCTTTCCGCCAATCGGGAAATGTGTCTCAGACCCATGCTTCCTGATTCACCAGGAAGCACGGCGATTCAGTGTGAGAATAGGGAATGTTCATTCGCTATTCTAACATACCTGGGTGGGCCCCGAGTGCAATGCTCTGCACCCAGGGTCCACCCTATTTTGAAGCCTATTAGAGCCTCTGGCTCTAATTGGTGCTTCAAAAAAAAATACCCCCGCCACTGTAATTCATGCATCCGGCGTACTGAAAGGGGCTGGACGCATGGATAGGGGGTGGCGGTGGCATGGATAGGGGAGGCGGTGCCCTTGCACCCTTAATGGACGGGCTGCCCCTGCTCAAACCCAAACAGACCCTAGCTGGCTCTCTAAGGGGGCTCTCAGGCCCGGGGGAACCCTGTTCTGGCCACTGTCCCTCTTTTACACACAGGACCAGTGGGTCAGACCTAGAGATAACCTGCCAAAACAAAAGAACCAGGAAAGGCATTAACTCCTACCTTCCAGTGCGGGGGGGGGGAGGGGGCAGCACCTAACTGGCTATATTATCCTGCTTACACATACATACTTTGTGATGATAGGTATCTTTTTTTCTGAGCCCAGAAAGTTGTGATGTATGCCAATCATGAGCTAAAAGAATATGTGAGTACTGTGCAGATATTATTTTGCCATGCGGTGTCTGTAGATACTGTTTTTTTTTTACAAGGCCTCTACAGAACCAAAACACCAACTGGTTGCCAGTACTTAATTGGTCTGAAAAGTCTCATTGGCATAGCGCATACATTTGCCTGAAGTCTCCCTACTTGTTCTCTGTACATTAAAACCTGAAAAGCATGTGCATGTATAACACAGCTGTTGAAGTTTGTGAGAATCTTTTATTCTGCTTTTCTAAATGTTTGGCAATAATAAATACTAGAATACTAGTGAGTGGGAAATCTTTGCACACTCTCATTTCTTTCAAACCTACAGATTTCACAATAATCATGGAATAAATGAAAATTAAAACTGATCTGCTAGCTGATGGTTTTTAATACCCACATTATTATAAGTGCTGTTAAAATATGACAGTGCAATGTTAAAAACTAAAAAGTGTTTGTTGTTTAAACAGTTAAAAATGCCAGCATTGGACTCCGCAGATACCTCCAGTCTACAACTTGGCAATCACCAACACTTGCGTAAAAGATCCTATTCCGCTAAATTGATATAATCTAGATTTTCAATAAACCAGAACAAAAACCTGAGTGAACATGTGTAGACGCATTTTGAAGCAACATACTATTGCAAAGCAAAACCCAATTTGTGTCATTTTTGTAGTCAGTGTGTAGAAATTGCAGTTTATATTTCAGACACTAGGGGGAGTTGCTGAATTTTGACAGATGGTAAAGCAGACATGCATAGCTATAGGGAGTTAACACATTAGCATGTATATCTACAGCAGGTATATTGAACTGTAAATTAAACATTAACGGCTCACTTTTTTAATTAGCCTATATGTCATCTAAAGGCAGTCTATAATTGTAGATACAGTGTATCTTGTGATGCTTGCGGGAACTGAATGTTAATAGCTTTGAGCTGTTAGTGCTCAGTGTTTAATTGTATAAGATTAATGTATGTAATTATACAGGTAAACCTAGAATGTTTGTACTGGGAGAGATATTTTAAAAATAACTTACTAGCTTTTTATGAGATTCCAGTGGCCTTTGATATTTATTTTACTTTCCAATTAGCTTTTTTTTAATTTACCATATTTATAATAAATTAACCACTTCAGTACTAGCATGTAATGTCCCTTCAATACCAGGCCATTTTTTTTTAGATTTCAGTGATCTGATAGCTTGACTGACAATTATTCAGTCATGCCACATTGTACCAAAATATTTTAATATATCAACAGATATAGCTTTCTTTTGGTGGTATATACAAACAAATGGGGATTTTAAAATGTGCCAAAGTCAATGCTCCACAAATAGCATTTTGATATATATCATAATAAAAATAATTTTATTGTATTTACAAAATCTTAAAAAAACAGCAAAGTGCACATTTTAAAACCATCACAGAGGAACATGAGGCTTCAACAATGATGCAGCAACTTTGGCTTTACATGTTTCACCAACATATGTCTTCTTCAGGAGTCCTATGAGTGCTGCAAACACTATCAAAATAAATGAGATATACAGTTCATAAATTAATTATATTAAGTGACCAAGAGACAATAACCCACTCTGATTGGCTCTGTATATCATGACTGATCTGTCCTATTCCTGCCAACTGCAAAGGACCAAGGGGCTACAAGGTAGTGCAGGTAAGGGGAATATAAGGGGTCTAGGTAATGCCCTTTGCAGAGACACTGACACTTTGCCCTGCATGGGCAAGGAGGCAGTGACTGTTTAATGCTTCTTTCCTGGATTTTTCCTTTCCATTGTTCAGTGATTTTATCTTCTGTTTAAACTTTATTATGCACACTCCTAAGGCAGTTGCACTCTAACATTTATTGTATTAAGGTAGCTCACTGTTTTTTTAAGAGCTAGCAGCCCACCCCTGTACAACCTAAGGCTGGGTTAACACTACGATTTTCCCGTCCGTCAGCCGCATACGATTTATATGAAAAACCGTATGCGGCTGAAACGGACGTAAACGTGGAAAAAAGGAAAAATTGCGCTAACAAAATGATAAATCAATTAAGTGAATAAATATGAAGGCAGCAATAGCGTGACCTAACACAAAATACTAAAGAAAAAAGAGAAAATTGCGCCAACCAAATAATGTGCAATAAAGTCCTTTGTGCATCCACAAATAAATAATCAAATTATCAAGGAAGAAAAAAATCGCACAAATATAAGTGCAAAAATAAGTGCAAATAAGTCCTTAATATATGCACATATGCAATATTAAAGTCCAAAAACGGTGAAATCCAGGACAAACAACACCCAGTGTGTAGATAGTAACATAAACGTGATCCGCCACCACATGGACTGAGGCTTACCAAAAGGTAACCAAATAACAGCGTTATTTTAGGTCACAGCAGGATACTCCAGAGTATGAAGAACAGCTTTTAAGATGGACCAGGAATGTAACCAGACCACAATTCATAGGAAATCCTCGGCGGGATACAGCAAAATCTAATGTGAAGTACTCCTCCTCCAATCGTCTCTTACAGCCCAGTCGATAGTAGACATGCAGGGAAGGAGACCGCACATAGGGTAGTAGGTACCAACAATTTTATTAAAAGTATTAAAAAACTACTTACAAGCGTAGAGCAAGTATGAGCATAAAAACAAATGCCGGCCGGCATATAGCAGAAGCCCTTCCTGAACGCGATGACGTCACTGCACGCCGTCCCAGACGCGTTTCGTCACAAATTGACGTTTTCAATGGGAAACGGACGTAAACGTATGGAACCGCACATATGTGCGTTTTCCATTGACATTAATGTTAAAGAAAAACGTATGCGTTTGCCATACTGTTTTAAAAACGGCCGCAAAACCGTGGTTGAACACGGTTTTGCGTACGTTTAAAAAACGTTTTGCCAGCAAATCGTACGCACCCGGATGCATCTGAGTGCATACGATTTGCAATGCATTGTCTATCTATACGTTTTCCCGTCCGGGCCCGTACGTTTTCAACACTGAAATCGTATGCGGCTGACGGACGGGAAAATCGTAGTGTGAACCCAGCCTTAGCCATGCCTAGCTACTCATGAGTGTGTTACCATGCCTTGTAGAGAGCTGCAACACATGTGCCTCAATCAAGGGCAGATCCAGAGGGGGCAACAGGGCAATTGGATCCGCCCCTGGCCTCAATATGCATTCCACCACAACACACAATGCATTGTGTGGAGCCATGCATTGTGGTAATGCACAGGTTGCCAAAATGCAAAGCTGTGATCCCACCCTAAACTAGTCCTTCATATACTCTACAACCAACCAACCAACCTCAAAGCTTAGCACTGACAACATTTCGAAAGAGTCACGAAAGAGTGAAAAACTGAATTTCACTTGAGGAACCCAGTTCAAAATGTGTTGAACAATTATCTTTCCTCCTCGTTTCTGATATAGTAACGTGAACACTAACCGCAAATAATGTACATTTGAGAGTCAGACAAGTGATAAACTTTATTTTAACAATGAAAGCAGAAGGAGGCATAGCAAAGGGCTCAGCGAGGTGTGAACTGAGGTTGGTTGTTGGGACAACTCCAAACAAAACAACTTAGCCTTATCTCAAGTTGGAGGTTCTGCATTCAGTAACTGGAGGATGATTGCATAAAGGAAAAAAATTCTGCATTGTACCATTCATTGTGAGTGACTACTGGATCAATTCTCTCTGAGGCATTCCATGAAGTGACCCTTTCACTGTAAGAGATATGGAAAAAAAAAATGCTGCTTTACTTGTCCTAATTAGTGTTGAGCAGAATATGCCATATTCGATTTCGCGATATATCTCGAATATATATTCGAATATTCGAGATATATTCGCTAAATTCGAATATTCGTGATATTTTATCGAAATTAATTGATTGCGATTTTTCGCTATTGCGAATGCGAAAATAATTGCGATTTTTTTAATAACTGCGGTAGGAGCGCTCTGATTGGCTTAGAATATTCGTGATATTTTATCGAAATATCGCAACATGCGAATGCGATATTTATTGCGCAATTTCGAGATATGCTGGAGGAGCGCTCTGATTGGCTCAGAATATTCGTGATATTTTATCGAAATATCGCAACATGCGAATGCGATATTTATTGCGGAATTTCGAGATATGCTGGAGGAGCGCTCTGATTGGCTCAGAATATTCGTGATATTTTATCGAAATATCGCAACATGCGAATGCGATATTTATTGCGGAATTTCGAGATATGCTGGAGGAGCGCTCTGATTGGCTCAGAATATTCGTGATATTTTATCGAAATATCGCAACATGCGAATGCGATATTTATTGCGCAATTTCGAGATATGCTGGAGGAGCGCTCTGATTGGCTCAGAATATTCCTGATATTTTATCGAAATATCGCAACATGCGAATGCGAAATTGATTGCAGATATTTCGAAAACTGCTGTAGCAGCACTCTGAAATCGAATATGTATGATATTTTAACCAAAAAACATATTGCGATTGCGATTTTTCGATCGCGCATGCGCAATTGCACGAACAACACGCGACCATTTCCTGGAGCCTTGCCAGTTTCCAACTTATGATCGCAGCGCAATCACACAGCAACATGGTTGGAAGCAATTTCACTAAGTCTGAGGAAAAGTTGCTGATTTGTGTAAGTATTTTGACCACTGTTATTTCATCATCTTCAACTGCATTTTAGTCTAGTTTAAAAGTTAGTATATATGATCAGATATTAGTATTTCACAAAAAATGTGTCTCCTGCTTTTACAAAACTACAAGTCCCAGCATGCCTGGACAGCTGCAGACACCCTGGTTGGCAAATGTGTATTTAGGCACTTTTCCTTGTTATTTAGCATAATGAATTTAACATTTTATTGGACATAGGACGTATGCGAACGTCCTGACTTCAGTGTCCTCAAGGCCCAAGGACGTTCGAATACATATTGCCCTTTAGATGTTGCAGAACTACAACTTCCAGCATGCCTGGGAATGCTGGCACTTCTAGTATTGTAAGTTCTGCAGGCCCCCGTTTTTCAGGCCTTTATGCACGGGTCTCTAAACTGTGGCACCCTAGATGCAGCAAAAGTAAAATTCTTAGCATGCACTGACAGACCGTGGCTGATGGGAGTAGTAGTTTTGCAACAGCTGGAGGTGGACTGGTCTTGAAACCCAGAGTTAGGTAACAAACCCGTAGTGTTTTGCAACCATCCTGCCTCCAGCTGTTTTTTTCCTGTTGAAAAGCCTGTGGCGTGCAAAACACAACCCAAAAACTCCACCCGGTGCAAGAAAAAATTTGCACACACCTAAAGACTGACATCACAAAAAACTGCGGCGGTTGCATACGTCAGTGGTCCTCCGAAAAGGTCCCGTCTCTGACCCCCCGGGGCGTTAGGCTCCTGACAGGGAAAAGAGTTACTGTGGTCCATACAGCCGAAGCCATATGGACCCATCTCGGTCCAAGCAGCGCAATCAACACGCGAACAACACGCGACCATTTCCTGGACCCTTGCCAGTTTCCAACTTTATGATCGCAACGCAATCGCAGAGCAAGATGGTTGGAAGTAATTTCACTGTATCTGAGGAAAAGTTGCTGATTTGTGTAAGTATTTTGACCACTGTTATTTCATTATCTTCAACTGCATTTTAGTCTAGTTTAAAAGTTAGTATATATTCATAATTATGCAAATGATAATGGCTGCTATATTTATGTAAAAAAGGTGGCTACCGAAATGGCAGTATATAAAATCTGTCATGTTACCCCTGTCATTGATTAATAAGGCGAGAATGATTCCAATTGTTGAATAGCATACATTTATGTCATATATCCATAAGGCTGTCAACAAAAGTATTACAATATACTTTGTTCTTCATCTTGCAGAAGTTCCTGGAAACAGGATACGATGAGCTGCGGAGGCAGCAAGAAAAACAGGGAGTTATAAGCTCCCTGATTGAGGAACTAGGCGAAGAACACACTCGCATGGCGATCCTCAAAAAGTGGTCCGACCTGAAGAGGCGCCAGATGAACCGGGTCAGGCGTATCCGGAATAAATATCATCCTGGTAAGTTATTGGTCACAGTTATGTTTTTTTTCCCTAAAGTGTATTTTGTGCGTGTACTCGAGAGAGGAGCCGGACTGCAGGAGTTGGGAGTAGGCAGGCCTCCCCCAGAGGTAATCTGCCACCTTTCTCCATGCCCCGGGTGGCAATGGCGGGTGTGAGGGGGTCCTCCCACACAGACCGTCCTACCTGCTCCGCTTCGAAGCCCCACGGGGCAGAGGGACTCCCTATAAGGGAGTGAGAGGATTTGCCCGCTCAACCAGCCCCGTTAGTCCTTCGCCTCTCTTTTTAGAGACCGCATGGTCAGAGTGCGTGCATGTTAACCCAATTGCGAGTGCGTGTGTAAGTGTGGTGGTTTTTGTGGGAGGGAGGTGGGCATACTAAGCGCAGGCTTACCTCGCATAGCACACCCACCGGGGGCCGAGCTGAGACCACCAAACTCAATTCACATGTAGCCGAGAGTGGGATCCGAACCCCTAGCTGCAGAGGTGAATGGCTTGTCAGCGCAGTGGCAATCGCGTTGAGCCAGCCCGGGTCCCTTGGGGACAGTTATGTAAGGTCATATGTAATTAATGTAAGGTCAGATGTTGTTAACCAAGACGCCATGTTGTTGTAACATATATCACCACCAGCCAAGGTATTCATAGTACTGTTGGAAAAAAACATGGGACAGCAGACAGGAACACAGAAGTTATGTGGGAACATACTTTTCCCATTGCTTTGCATGGGACTTTAAACAAAAAGCCCGACCCTCACCAATGGGGTTAGTTAAGGGATAAATTAACGATCCTATACTTTAAGTGGACGTATAGATAACATGTGACCAAGTGTTATCGAAATATCTACAGCTGTTATGAAATAACATGTATTTCCCATAGAGTTGAATGGGACTTTAAAGAAAAACCCTGACCAAGGCAAATGGGGGTGGGTATGGGTTAAACCACCAATCCTATATTTGTGGCTGACATATAAGTAACCTGTGTGCCAAGTTTCATGTAAATATCTTTAGCCGTTTGGACGTGATGGTGGAACATACATACATACATGCACACACACGTTGAGTTTTATATATATAGATTCCCACTAAATTCCTGTGTTAGGCGTGGGGTTGTTATAGTAATCCTGTGTACTCCATCAAGTACTTTTTTTTAACATGAGATCGTCTGAACAAAACAAAGGAGACAAAAACAGCTCATTTTACCATGGTGGCAGCCCAGCTCACGCTCAGTCCCCTGTAGTGCCCACAAGACCCTTTAATATAACATTGTCCCATTGGTTAACTGTCTATATAAATTAATTTGTATTCATATACAATACAGTAGAGTACACAGAATTTGCATACGTCATTAGAAAACATTTTTATAATATATGAACATTGTGTTATTATAGGAGCTCCGCTACCAACTGTGCGCCCCAAGCGCACAAGGCGACAGGCCGCAGAGGAGGAGCAGGAGGAGGATGTGGAAGAGGAGGAGAGGGATGAGGAGGAGCAGCCAGGGCCATCCACATCACCACCCCCAGTTCCTGTGGAGGAGCAAGAGGAGGAGCTGCACCCCCCCCCGAAACTTCTGGTGGAGTAGTGGGTGACGAGGAAGAGGAGCAGGATGAGACGGTTAATTATACCGTCAATCAGGAGGGTAAATATGTGCACATATATTAATAAAATTTCAACAATAAAATGTAGCTCTAAAAATGGACAGCATTTAAAGCAGGGCTGTGGAGTCGGTAGATAAATTTTTCGACTCCGACTCCGACTCCTCAGTTTTATGTACTTCAGACTCCGACTCCCCGACTCCCCGACTCCGACTCCTCTGTATTAATATGCAAATGTATTTTATAGATTCCTTGAGGGAAAGAAACGCAACCTACCACAGGACTACTGGCTGGGAAGCCAACAGTCTACTGTATTGCACAGTTTAAGCAAAAGACAAACACAATGAAAACAATCAAGTGACTGGATAGTAGCAGCAGGCATAAACATCAGGAACAGGATCTTTACCAGTTCAAAAATACAGACCACATTATTTGGCTGTTTTAGAACAAAAACAAAGCTTATCTATAATGAACCAAAAAAAAATCTGAAAAACCTAGAAATGGTTTATATTAATCTTGAAATGTAGTTCTAGGCTTAGCAAATGCAAATAAATGCAATGTAGAGTTCTAAGGAAGAGAATTGCCTCTGCCAGATCCTCTTTCATAGAGTCTCTTAAGTCCGACTTTATTATTTTTAGGGCTGAAAATAATCTTTCGTAACGGTCTTTGAAATCCAAATGTTTTTTTCTTATATCCTAACAGTTATAAAAAAGCTCAAGGGGAAACAAGCTGCCCTGAAAAATATGACGCAGAGAATACTGGCAAATGAGCAGCAGATTCTTTTTTTTACGCGCCAAAATCAGCAGCTGGTGCAACAAATGGCGAAAACCATAGATGAGGTGGCAGAGCTTCAGAAGTTCATGTCTTAATTTTTTATTTTTTTTTGTTTTAATAAAAAATGTTATATTTTGCAAAGGTTTCATTTCTTATTGAAATTGTTAGTTTTTTAAACACATCTAACTTCACATCTAACACATCAACATCAACATCAACATCAACACATCTAGCTTAATAATAACCGAAAACATTTTATACTATTACTAGCTGAATACCCGGCGTTGCCCGGTCTTCCTATCTTAACCTTTTGGGGAGGAAAATCATAGTAATATAAATATACCCATCTTTTATATAAGGGTGTTGGTAAGGGTTAATTTAACTGTTATATATTTTTATTTGGCATATAAGGAATATGTATAGCGGGTATTATTGAAATATCTCCAGGCGTACAGAACTTATGTGGGAACATACATTTTCCATTGATTTGCATGGGACTTTAAAGGAAAACCCCGACCCTCACAAATGGGGGTAGTTAAGGGATAAATTAACTATCAGTGGTATCAGTGAACAGCAGTGGTAATAGGAGTATATATAGAGTGGGAATTAACTTTTTACATAGGTGTCTTGACTGAGCAGCAGCAGCAGTAGTAGTAGTAGTAGTAGATACAGAGTCATATCACTTGGGCAGGAGGTGCCATGATGAACAGCAGTGGTAATAGGAGTATATAGAGTGGGAAATTACTTTTGACATAGTTGTCTTGACTGAGCAGCAGCAGCAGCAGCAGCAGCAGTAGTAGTATTAGCAGTAGTAGTTGATACAGAGTCATATCACTTGGGCAGGAGTTGCCATGATGAACAGCAGTAGGAATAAGAGTATATAGAGTGTGAAACAACTGCTGACATAGGTGTATTGACTGGGCGGCAGCAGCAACAGCAGAAGCAGCAGTAGTAGTATTAACAGTAGTAGTTGATACAGAGTCATATCACATGGGCAGGAGTTGCCATGATGTACAGCAGTCTTAATAAGAGTATATAGAGTGTGAAATAACTGCTGACATAGGTGTATTGACTGGGCGGCAGCAGCAGCAGAAGCAGCAGTAGTAGTATTAACAGTAGTAGTTGATACAGAGTCATATCACATGGGCAGGAGTTGCCATGATGTACAGCAGTCTTAATAAGAGTATATAGAGTGTGAAATAACTGCTGACATAGGTGTATTGACTGGGCGGCAGCAGCAGCAGAAGCAGCAGTAGTAGTATTAACAGTAGTAGTTGATACAGAGTCATATCACATGGGCAGGAGTTGCCATGATGAACAGCAGTAGGAATAAGAGTATATAGAGTGTTAAACAACTGCTGACATAGGTGTATTGACTGGGCGGCAGCAGCAGCTGAAGCAGCAGTAGTAGTATTAACAGTAGTAGTTGATACAGAGTCATATCACATGGGCAGGAGTTGCCATGATGTACAGCAGTCTTAATAAGAGTATATAGAGTGTGAAATAACTGCTGACATAGGTGTATTGACTGGGCGGCAGCAGCAGCAGAAGCAGCAGTAGTAGTATTAACAGTAGTAGTTGATACAGAGTCATATCACATGGGCAGGAGTTGCCATGATGTACAGCAGTCTTAATAAGAGTATATAGAGTGTGAAATAACTGCTGACATAGGTGTATTGACTGGGCGGCAGCAGCAGCAGAAGCAGCAGTAGTAGTATTAACAGTAGTAGTTGATACAGAGTCATATCACATGGGCAGGAGTTGCCATGATGTACAGCAGTCTTAATAAGAGTATATAGGGTGTGAAATAACTGCTGACATAATTGTCTTGACTGATCCAAAGGAGTCATGGGAGAAAATCATGTGGTCAGATGAGACTATAATATAATTTTTTGATCATAATTTCACTAACCGTGTTCGGAGGAAGAATAATGATGAGTACCATGCCAAGAACGCCATCCCTAATGTGAAGCATGGGGGTGGTAGCATCATGCTTTGGTGGTGTTTTTCTGCACATGGGACAGGGTGACTGCACTGTATTAAGGAGAGGATGACCGGGGCCATGTATTGCAAGATTTTGGGCAACAACCTCCTTCCCTGAGTTAGAGCTTTGAAGATGGGTCGAGGCTGGGTCTTCCAACATGAGAATGACCCAAAGCACACAGCCAGGATAACCAAGGATTGGCTCTGTAAGGAGCATATCAAGGTTCTGGCGTGGCCTAGCCAGTCTCCAGACCTAAACCCAATAGAGAATCTTTGGAGGGAGCTCAAACTCTGTGTTTCTCAGCGATAGCCCAGAAACATGACTGATGTAGAGAAGATCTGTGTGGAGGAGTGGGCCAAAATCCCTCCTCCAGTGTGTGCAAAGCTGGTGTAAAACTACAAGAAATGTTTGACCGCTGTAATTGCAAAGAAAGCCTACTGTACCAAATATTAACATTGATTTTCTCTGATGTTGAAATAGTTATATTCAGCACTGTAAATACATCAGGTCCGGGGCTTCATCAGGGAATGCATGGCAAGGGACCCTTCAGCGCCCTGAACCGACGACGGGTGCCAGAAAGTCACCGCCGATCCAGGACTCATTCATCTTTATGAATGTGAGTCTGTCCACGGAGTCTGTGGACAGACGGGTCCTCTTGTCCGTGACCACCCCACCTGCCGCGCTGAATGTCCGCTCAGATAGTACGCTGGAGGGGGGGCAAGACAATAACTCCAGCGCATACTGAGCGAGCTCGCGGCAGGTGTCCAATCTGGCAACCCAGTACTCCATGGGGTCGTCGGTGCTCATACTGTCAGAAGCACCGACGGACGCCATGTAGTCTGCCACCATGTGGGCCAGCCGCTGGTGGTGACTGCTGCTGCTGCTGCTGGTGGTGGTACTGGGTCGCTCGGTTTGGAAGAACATCCTCATCTCTTCCATTAGGTCCCCTGCTCGGCTGCAGCTGGGTGCAGCCACCTGCTGGGTGAGATGAGGGGGGACAACTGGAGGCCGGGGAGTTGCCTGCTCCAACCGTCTGACAATGGCTGCCTGCAGTTCCTCCATCCGGTGCTGCCTCCGGCTGGCTGGGATGAACTGCTCCAGTTTCCCCTTGCACCTGGGATCCAAAAGGGTGGCCATCCAGAAATCATCCCTCGTCTTGATGGTCTTAACCCGGGGGTCCCTCCTGAGGCATCTCAGCATGTGGGCAGCCATGGGGAAGAGCACAGCCCGCTGTGACTCCTCAATGCTGGCCAGGTGAATGAGGTGCGACTCTTCATCCCTGAGGCGCTGCTGGTCAAACTCAGACATGCCCAACCCCCGGACTATCGGTGCCCCCAACACCGGCTCTCCCTCCTGACCAGGCCCTGACTCCGGGACGACACCAGCAACCACCTCCTCCTCCTCTTCATCATCATCCTCCTCCTCCTCCTCCTCGTCCTGGCCCTGGTCTCGGTGGAGCATTGCTGACTCCTCCTGCTCCACCAAGGCACTCTCCCCAGCCTCGAGCAGGCGATCTAGTGTCCTCTCCAGCATGAACAGTATTGGCAGCACGCTATTGAGGCCAATTTGCTCACTGCTGACCATCTTGGTCGCCTGCTCGAAGGAGGACAACACTTGGCAGACCTGGTTTATCTGCCCCCACTCCGCACAGGCGATGAAAGGGAGTTGTGGTGAAGCCCTCTCAGTGCCTAGTTCCATCAGGTACTCCCTCACCGCCCTTTGCTGCTCCCACAACCTCTTCAGCATGTGGAGGGTGGAGTTCCACCGCGTCACACTGTCCACAATCAGCCTGTGAAGGGGCAGATTGTACTTCCGCTGCAATTTGGACAGGGACGCGGTAGCGGTTGGGGAGCGCCTGAAGTGGCTGGCAATCCTACGCGCCTTTGCCACAATGTCACTCAACCCTGGATAAGTGCGCAGGAACTTCTGCACCACCAGGTTGAGGACATGTGCCAGACAGGGCACGTGCGTCAGACTGCCAGCATGGAGGGTGGCGAGTAGGTTGCTGCCGTTATCGCAGACAACCATACCTGGCTGGAGCCTTCGGGGTGTCAGCCACTTCTGGACCTGAGCTTGAAGTGCTTTCAGCACTTCTTCTCCAGTGTGTCTCCGGTCCCCTAAACTAACAAGCTGGAGCACGGCCTGACAGCGCACGTGCCCCACACTTGAGTAGCTACGGGGGCGCTTGCTGGGAGGCTCAGCAGCTGCGGAGACAGTGGCTTGAGGGAGACCAGCAGTTCTCCCCTGGACACCCCGGGGCGGCACCACAAGATCGGTTGCCGACGATCCCTCACCGACGCCTCGGAGGGAAACCCAATGGGCCGTGAAGCTGATGTAGCGTCCCTGCCCATGCCTGCTGGTCCAGCCATCCATTGTCAGATGAACCCTGTCGCTGACAGCGTGATCCAGCGACAGGGTTACATTCTGCACAATGTGCTGGTGTAGGGCAGGGACACCAGTCCTGGCAAAGAAATTGCGGCTGGGGACACGCCATTGGGGTTGGGCCTGCTCCAACATCTGCCTGAAGGGGTTGCTGTCAACTATGTTGAAGGGCAGCAGATGTTGGGCAATAACCCTTGCCAGGAGCCCATTGAGGGAACGCACACGTCGGTCTCCAGGGGGGAAGGGAGTGGTGCGGTCAAAGGCGTCTGAAATCGACGCCTGGCGCCGGACGGCAGTGCGGGACACAGACGTGGAGGGTGCTGTGGAAGTAGAGGTCTGGCTGCCGGTACCAGTACCTCTACTAGAGGGAGCGGGGGGGCATGACCTGCTGGAAAGAGATGAAGATGTGGCAGGGGCTGCTGTACCCTGCTCACTTGTGGTGGTGGCGCTGCTACCACCACCACGCTTCATCTCGTCATACAACGCCCAGTGGTTTATCCTCAGGTGCTGGTTCAGGGCTGTGGTACCCACCCGAGCCAAACACTTCCCTCTCTTCACCCTCACTTTACAAATCCGACAGATGGCCACGGTAGGGTTGTCTGCCACCAGGGTAAAGAAATTCCAGACAGGTGACTTCAGCACCGCCCTCCTGTCAGATGGGGTGACGCTTACTTGCACCTGCTGGGACTCGGTGCGCACAGGTGGAGCTGCCTGCTGCTGCTGCTGCTGCTGCTGCTCCTCCTCCTGACACCTCCTGCTGCCATCACCAGTGGAGACCCTGACGATGGTCTCCCTGGTGGTGACCTGGCGCACCGTTTCACCAGGGTGCCTACCTTCCCCGTCGTCACTGACGTAGTGAGCCGACGCGTCAGATGGCAACCATGATGGGTCACCCTCTTCGCCCCCAGAGATGTCAGACCAAGGGCTGAGATGTGTTGGTCTGAGGGAACCACGTGACATGGAGCCTCTAGCCTGGCTCCGCTGTCCCCTCACCCACGCCTGGGTCTGACTAGGTGCTGCTGTTTCCTGCACCAAAACAGCAGCACCAGTTTGAAGGGATGTCTCTGGGATACTGCCAGCAGGTATCCCATCCTCCTCATCCATCCCTTCAAAAAGGTCCTGACCATCAGGACAGAGCTGGAGGTCTGCCTGATGCATGGCCTCCCCCAAGAGATCCCTCTCACTGTCGCTGTCGAACAGTAAGATGCTGGACTCTTGGGGGCTGGGGGGGGGTAGTACAGGCACCGGTGTAATGGTGGTACTACTGTGAGTCGGGACCGACGACTCAGTGGCACTGCTGTGCCCCATGTAGTCCACCACTACTTGAGCCTGAGATGGCAATATCGGGCGGCTGCCCGATGGGAAGAACTCCCGGATCAGGCGTACTCCCCTTGCACCCGATCCTCTACCACTAGTAGGGGCACGAGAGGTACCCCGTGCTGGCAGCGATCCAGCACTGGGAGTAACTCCCCTACCCCTGCTGCCACGGCCACGGATGCCGCTCATTATTGCTGATATGTGTGTGGGGGGGGTAAACTTTATTGGGGGGGGTAAATGTGAACAAAATGTGTTTTTGTGTATTTTTTACAAGACAGGCACGCAGACAAAGACGTACACAGACAGCTACTAAACTATAAGAAAAGTAGTACACCAGACAAGGACTACAAAATTAAAGAAAAAAAAAAAGCACTAAACAAACACTAACTTTTTTTTTTTTTTTTTTTTTTTTTTTTTTAAACACAAAACACAGACACTAAACACACACTAAGCTAAGCTAGATGAAATAAATGTACACTAACAGTGTGTACACTTACTACACAAAATTTAACTAAACTGAACACAAAACTTAGCTTTTATAAAAGCTCTTTAGGGAAAACTAAACAAAATGTGAACTGAGATGCCTATCAAATATCACTGAACAGCGAACCTGCAAGATCTAACAGTAACACAAGATGAACAAAACTTAGCTTTTAGAAAAGCTCTTTTATAAAGCTCAGCAAAATGTGTTCTGAAATCTCTTGCAAATATCACTGAACAGGGAGGATTGCAGGATCAAACAGTAACACAAATGAAAAAAACAGCACAAAACAGCACAAAACGTAGCTTTGAAAAAAGCTCTTGGGTCTATTGCTTTGAAAAAAGCAGTTGATATACTGGAAAAGATCCACTGGAATCACTAAATAGCAATGCTGGTGATGATCTAAATCAATCAAGAACAAAGACACAGGAAACCAGGAACACAGAAACAGCCTCCACACTCTATAGCCAGCTTCTGAATCTGCAATGAAATGGTGCTGGGAGTGAGCTTATATAATGTCCATGCAGGCAGGTTCCTATTGGTTGCTAACCTGTGACGAGTGTGGAAGGAGAACTCTGATTGGCTCTGATGCAAAAGGGCGGAGCAAATAATCGCGCAATATTCCTATTGCCGAATATTCGCATTGCGAATATTCGGCAATATAAAATGATCGCTTCAGCTACTCGGCCCAATGGCTCTAATCATACCAGCAATGCTTTCAGACGTCTATGGAGATCACTAGGATGTGATCTGTTTTACAAATGAAACTGTAAAAATCGCTCTGATGCGGAAGATCGGGGCGAGGAAAGTAATCGCGCGATATTGCGTTTGCCGAATAATCGCATTGCGATCTTTCTGGAAAATTCAATGAACGCTTCAGCTACTCGGCCCAGGGTCTCTAATGATACCAGCAATGCTTTTAGACGTCGATGGAGATATCTAGGATGTGATCTGGTTCAAAAAAAAAATTGTAAAAAATCGAATATTCGGAATTGCGAATATTCACCGCGAATTTCGAAATATAGCGCGATTTCTCGAATATGCTATATTCGAGTCGAATATTCGCAATGCGAATATTCGTGAGCAACACTAGTCCTAATGTCCATTCATAGAACTGCCATTGTGTGCAAAGAGATGTTCACATCCAACACACATTCTGTTGTTCATCCACTACAGCAGCAGGGAAAGCGGTCATCTCACCCAACCAGATGTAAAGATCCTTCTGGCAGCTTTTTTAGAAATAATTTCCCTTTTTCTCAGATTAAATTAATACAGTCTCTTGAGCTAAGGACAGATTTATCCAGAATGCATGTTCTGCATAAGTTGTGCGCACAGGCAGGGCAGGACTTAGGGTGGTGGGGGCCCCTGGGCTTAATAATCGAAGGGGCCCCCTGGAGCAGAGAAGGGGAGGGGTGACCGCCGACCGATCATAGTTGTTGAGAGCGGGGGGGCAGTGCGCCGACCGATCATACTTGTTGAGCGGGGGGGGGGGGACAGCCGCTGGACGGACTTCTTACCTCTTCCCAGGGCCGCCTTTTCAGTAATTTTGGGGCCCCTTACACAGCTGCAGTGAAGGGGCCCCCTGGAGCATCGGAGTTATTGAGCGGGGGGGGGGCTGGGGGCTGCCGAGAATTACATCCATCCGCCGAAGTTGTTGAGCGGGGGGTGCCGAAATTTTAGCGATTGCTGCGAAATTGCGGGAGGGGATTGCCGCGAACATGGGATTGCAGTGAAATTGTGCGAGAGGATTGCCGCGAAATTGCGGGAGGGGTTGCCGCAATTGCCGCGAACGGGGGGATGCCGCGATTGAGCACTGGGGTCCAGTCAAGCCCAATAGTAAGTCCTGCCCTGCGCACAGGGTGTGCCAGGTGTGCCTGGGCCCACCCTAATCACCCTGTGTGACACAGATTCCCCCTATTTAAACCCCTGATATTTCACCAAAGCCCACTAACAGGGCTCCTAAAAAATTTAAAGATCAAATAAAAAAACGGAAAAAAAAAATGTAAAAAACAATAAAAATAAAAACTACTGACACCATCCACTGCCCTAATCCCTGCCCTACAGACACCATTAGTAAAAATACACATGCACACACACATATGTGTTTGAGCTTTGAGGTGCACACTCTAATACAATAGGCTGTGCACACCTATGACTGCATGAAAAGCTTGAACATGAGATTTCCCATCCCTATCTCATAGATGAATTTGGATATCATGTACTGTATGAATGTGTTTAGGTGGTTTTTAAACTGTTACTTTCCAGTGTAGTGATATAATTTAAAGCATATCTGTCACGTCCCTGGCGGTAGAGCCTGATGTGCGGAGGACGGCCTCTCTTACAGCTCTGACTCCGAGCCCCTGATAGAGCAGACAGGAGGCTCAAGAGTACAAAGTCGCACGAGTGCCTGGCAGGATCGCTGATGAGTCGCTGGGCTGGAGTCGCTGAAGGGATCGCAGGAGGACGCTGGTGCAGGAGAGGCCCAGGAGCAGCTGTCAGCAGGTAGCGGAAGTAGGCATCCCGGGTCATACACTAACGGGCACGTCAGGAACCAAAGTGGAGGCAGGAGTGAAGTCAAGGTGCAGGCCGGGTCGGTATTGGGCTGGCAGCGAGGTAGCAGGAGCGGCAGGCAGAAGCAGGGTCAAACAAGCCGGGTCGGGTGCAGGCAGAGAGCAGGAGCGTCAGAGATAAGCCGGGTCGGATAAACGGAAACAGGAATCAGGATAACAGGATCGAGTACGCTAAACGTTATAGAACGGACAGCACCTGAGTCCGGGAAGTGGCCCAGTTTAAATAGCCTGTCTGGCGCCAAATGCTCAGGGGGTGCACGCCGCGGCACGTGCACGCGCGCGCACAGGTGCGCACATGCGCGCCAAAGGCGCTCCCGCAGGAACAGAAGTCACTGGCCGACTTCTACGGCTGCCATTTTGGGCACTGGCATGCCCTTCCTGACAATATCCCTCTTTAGTGTGTACTTGTCCAATATATACATAGGATTCGCCCTGGAACTTTGAATGAGGTGAGTATGGTTAGTCAAGGAACATATCATAATATCTAAAAAATTGATTTATTGCAAATTGTCGTGCATGTAAAACACAACAGCAGTAAATGCAGGCCAATGAGGTATACATACAGTGTGAAAAGATAACAATCCACATACATTGGTAAATAAATCATATATAAAAAACAGTATACAGGCATCAAAATTATATACAAGCCTCAGTAGTACCCAACGCGTTTTGCGAGACCATGCTCACTTCTTCAGGGGTAGATGCTTTAATATACTGTAGCTGCAATACAAGTAGTAAATAAAATAAATGTATGTTACACAGAATTGGCAGGGAGGTGAGTGGTCATAGCGGTCTGAGTGTGGGACCCCATACTCACCATTGGGCTGGGCCAGGTCATCAATCACTGATTCCAAAGTTGCAACAGACATCCAGCTAGTGTGTACTTGTTTCAATCCAGAGCGCTAAGTTTCATTTCTGTCTGCTGCCTCGTTCCACTGCTAAAAGCGTGAGTCAATTCTGACCAGTTTTCCTGACACCAAGAGAATAATGGTGACAGGGGAGATAACTCCAGCAGATTGACAGCCATAGCTCTGTTCCTGTGTGCTGTATGAAGGGGTGTGTGTGTTCCTTACCTCCAATTAGCTCTTAGGCCTCGTACACACGATAGGTTAACCAGAGGACAACGGTCTGAAGGACCATTTTCATCAGTCAAAACCGATCGTGTGTGGGCCCCCATAGGTTATTTAACCTTAGGTTAAAAAAAAGCCAACTTGCTTTAAAATTAACCTATGGATTCCTAACTGAAAGGTCAAAACCGATCGTTAGTAGGCACAACCATCGGTTAAAAACCCACGCATTCTCAGAAACAAGTCGACGCATGCTTGGAAGCATTGAACTTTGTTTTTTCCAGCACGTCGTTGTGTTTTACGTCACCGTGTTTTGACACGATCGGTTATTTAACCTATGGTGTGTAGGCGTGAAGGACCATCAGTCAGCTTCATCGGTTAACCTATGACAACGGCCCTTCAGACCGTTGTCCTCTGGTTAACCTATCGTGTGTACCAGGCTTTAGAGCTCCCCTCACTGATGTAACTTCGGCTTTCCACCCCCTGCTTTTCAGAGTTGAGAAATCCTCTGCTAATTCTGCACTTTGAATGGATGTAGGGGGAACATCGCTGTAGATAAACAGATACAACGTATGTAGGAGAAGAAATTTTTATTTCTGTGTATTAGCAGAGGCCAGTCACTGCACTGGGTGTATGAAAGGGTTTACAACCACTTTAATACCATATGATGTATGGCCACATATTGGTGAGTTTTGAAAATCACTTTCTTCATATCCTTGGTCGATAAGGTGCCCTTTTCCCTTTTATGCTTCATGTATAACTTATGCTCCTGTATAAATGATTTCAGATATTTGTACCCTCCCACTTTATGTTCTCATCCCATCCATGGTCCAAACTCCTTTTAACCCCCATGTTATAGTCTCTATGTTATTTCAAACCCAATGCATTGTACTGAACTGTATTATTCCTTGTCTTCCAAATAAAACCTTTTTTGAAAACAAAAAAAAGAAAATCACTTTCGATATTGTACAGCTCGGGGAGAAGATCCTCACTGATATACAGGGTTTCAATTGTGGATTCATAATTGTGGACTTTGAGGTTTACTAGCTCATCCTCAACACATATACTTAGATATAAGGGAAACATTATATTAACTAGTATTGTATATGCATGTACAAATATCCATATTCCATATCACACTGTGTGATCTCTTTTGATTTGGAAGAGGCCCTCTGAATAATCATACAGTATATATAGAAACAATTTATTTACACATCGTAACATTCCTGCAGAGTCTGCAGTGTTTTAGGGGTTATGGCAACAATGTTTAGTAAAAGAGCAGGGTCCAAGTGGATCAGTGAGCCATCCATCCAGCAGGTTCATCTGTTTTTACCTGATATAAGGATAGTCTTACCCTGTTGACTTGGGCCCCATGAATATGTTCTAATATGTGTAAAACATGTTAGGGTGGTGCTTTACCAGGAGGCGCTGTCTTATTTTAGAGTTTAAAGTGGAGTTCCACCCATAAATATAACATTACTTCAGTAGTTTTAAAAAAATGTCATTAGTCCTTTACGAAAACAATTTTTTTTTTAGATGCCTTCAAAGTGTTGTTGCTAGGCAGACTAGTTAATCTTCCCACTTCCTGCACCTAGGTGCTTAATGCTTCCTAACCTACACCGCACAGACTTCTGGGAATGTAGTGGGTGTAACTTTCCAGGAGTCTGTGCACTCCCCAGTTTTAAAGAATCATGTGACTTGGACAGCACAGGTGCTGAAACCTGATCTGACACTGCTTGTGCAGCACTGTGCATGTGCGAGATTTGCAAGGCTGAAATCCAGGAAGTCATACAGTCTGGCTTCATGATGCCCACACTTAAGATGGCCCCAGTCAATTTCTATTTTATAAAGTGTCTAAATGCTGTAACAACCTAACAAAACGGACCTTAGTTTACAGACTAACTTTACTAGAATACATTAAGCTTGTGTATTACAGGGGTATTTATATTTAAAAAGTGAAATTGTGGCTGGAACTCCGCTTTAAATAAATTGGACCAAAGGCTTTTACATTGTTAGCAGTGGGCAAGAGTTTGGGGCATTTTTCTGTACTTGCAGTGTTGTTGAGACAAAATACTGGGAAATGTGCATGTAGATCTCACACATACACTAGTGTGAAAGGAGCCTAATGTTTTGTACACACAGTCAGATGGACTTTTTCCATCGGATATTCCGATCGTGTAGTAGCCCCATCTGAGTTTTGTCATCGGATATTTCAATGAATTCCGTCGGAGTTTAGATAAAGAACGCGTTCTATTTTACTCCGATGGAATTCTGTCGGAATTCCGATGTGATTTGGCCAGGCAAAAGCCTGATCGTGTGTACAGGGCATAACTGTGCGGTCCTGTACACACGACCGGTTCATCCGATGAGAATAGTCCGACGGACCGTTTTCATCGGTCCACCAGTGATGGTCTGATGTGTGTACACACCATGAGTTCAAAAACCGATCGGGTCAGAACGCGGTGACGTAAAACACACGACGTGCTGAAAAAAACGAAGTTCAATGCTTCCAAGCATGCGTCGACTTTTTGAACCGATGCTTTTCTGTACTAACCATCGGTTTGGCCCGATCGGGCAGCGGTCCATCGGTTCGATTTTAAAGCATGTTTTAAAATTTTGGTCCGAAGGACAAAAGACCGATGGGCCGTACACACGGTCGGTTTGGACCGATGAAACTGAACCTTGGTCCATTCTCATCGGTTTTGACCGGTCGTGTGTACGCGGCCTTAGGCCTGGTACACACGATAGGATTGATCCGCAGATACGGTCCGCCGGACCGTATCCGCGGATAAATCCTCTGCGGATTTTAATCCGATGGAGTGTACACACCATCAGATCGAAATCCGCGCCAAATTCCCATCGCGGTGACGTGTCGCGACGTCACCGCGATGATGATGCGGCGACGTGCGCGACGCTGTCATATAAGGATATCCACGCATGCGTCGAATCATTACGACGCATGCGAGGGATGGGTTCGGACGGATCGATCCGGTGAGTCTGTACAGACCACCGGATCGATGCGCTGGTGCCGATTCCAGCGGATAGATTTGTAAGCATGTCTACAAATTTTTATCTGCTGGAAATCGGAAATATCCGCGGATAAATATCCGCTGGAACGTACACACCAGGGGATCTATCCGCTGAAACCGATCCGCTGAGATTTTTCAACAGATGGATCCTCTCGTGTGTACGGGGCCTCACTCTTTAGTCATCTACTAAGTTAATTAAAAAAGTATCAACTTACTATCCACTTGTATGAATATTTTGCCTAAAATAAATATTTGTATCTCCAAAAAGAAAAAGCAAGAGGATGAAATGTGACGTGCATCTTTTTCTTTATTGAATAGTTAGTAAAAACATATGTGTTTTGTGGTCATGTTTTATTTTGTTTATGTATGTTAAAGGGGTTTTAAAGGAATTTATTTTCCCCCTAAATAGCTTCCTTTACCTCAGTGCAGTCCTCCTTCACTTACCTCATCCTTCTATTTTGCTTTTAAAGCGGTTCTCCACCCTAAAGTGGAGTCCCGCTGATCGGAACCCTCCCCCCCTCCGGTGTCACATTTGACACCTTTCAGGGGGGAGGGGGGTGCAGATACCTGTCTAAAGACAGGTATTTGCACCCACTTCCGGCCACACGCTACGGGCGAAAGACGGGTTTTTCTGACTTCCCGTCTGTCGCCCGTTGTGTGCTGGGAACACTCGGCTCCCAGCACACAGCGTGTGAGCCAATCGGCGGGCGCAGCGCGTCTCGCGCATGCGCCGTAGGGAACCGGGCAGTGAAGCCGCAGCACTTCACTTCCTGGTTCCCTCAGCTTGGATGGCGGGGGGAGCAGCAGAGAGACGAGCGATCGCTCGTGCTCTGCTGCGATCAGCGCTGGACTCCAGGACAGGTAAGTGTCCTAATATTAAAAGTCAGCAGCTGCAGTATTTGTAGCTGCTGGCTTTTAATATTTTTTCCCCGTGGAACATCCGCTTTAAATGTCCTTACTTCTTCTGAGAAATCCTCACTTCCTGTTCTTCTGTCTGTAACTCACCACCGTAATGCGAGGCTTTCTCCCTGGTGTGGAGAAAGCCTCTTGAGGGGGGAGGGGGCGAGCAGGCAAGTCAGGACACTCTCTACTTTGCAGATAGAGAAAGGAGCTGTGTGTTTGTGGGCATCCTGACACTCCTGCTCGCCCCCTCCCCCTCAAGAGGCTTTCTCCACACCAGGAAGAAAGCCTTGCATTACTGTGTGGAGTTACAGACAGAAGAACAGAAAGTGAGCATTTCTCAGAAGAAATAAGAACATTTAAAAGCAAAATGGAAGTATGAGGTAAGTGAAGGAGGACTGCACTAAGGTAAAGGAAGCTATTTAGGAAAAAAAAAATCCTTTACAACCCCTTTAAGTTAAAACCGAGTTCCGGCCTCGCACAATTTTTTATTTAAGTCAGAATGTACCCATGCTGTAGCTGACGACTTTTAATAATAGGACACTTATCTGTCCTGAAATCCAGCGATGTCGGCACCCCAGCCGATGTTTCCATCGGCTCTCGGGTGCTGCCTCCGCCATAGCCAGTAAGGGAAACCAGCAGTGAAGCCTCGTTCCCTACTATGCATGTGTGAAGAGCGCTGCGCTCTCTAACTGGCCTGGTGGTGGGGAGAAGGAGGAGGGAGGAGGAGGAGGGCTGAACTTCTGACATACCTTGCTGCGGCGAGGTCTGAAGAAAGTGGGGACCGGTACTAGTCAAAAACAGGTACCCACTCCCAAAAAATGTGGCACCAGAGGGGGGGGGGGACTTTTGGGTGGAATTTCGCTTTAAAATGCGGCTGCAAGAATTTATGCAATAAAAAGTTGAAAGGAACTCTCAAAATGCAGCCAATACCCCTAAAAATTTAGGTATAAAATGACAAAATGTAGATGTAAGCCCCAAATTTATGATATTAGTCCACTTTTAAAAAATACTGTTCCTACCTTTTTTCACCCTTTTTACATCTCTGTGCTACTGATTTTCTCCAACCTCTCTCAACCACTTCCTGTCTACATGTGCTTTATACCGTGGAGGCTACAAGTCATTGCTCAGGATGAGCTTTCTGATGGTTACAATGGTAATTTGAATAATGTGCTGTCTGCAGCCACTCTGCTTAAAGGAGTTGTAAACCCTCATGTTTTTTCACCTTAATGCATCCTACCGCAAGGTAGCCCCCTTGGGAGATCACTTTCCATAGGGGGTTATCTGAAGCGGGGAGGAGCCGAGAGAGCTGCCCAGGGACCCCAGAATACGGCATTCGGGGCCACTCTGTGCAAAACGAGCTGCACAGTGGAGGTAATTATGACATTTAAAAATAAATAAATTAACCCATAGTATCACTTTAAGATGAGGTAGGAGTATGAGCTATACTGGGTCTTTATCCACGACCATTTTATTTCTTACAAATATTTATATAAAGTCAACAATTTACACAGTACTTTATATATACAGTATTGTACATTCACATCAGTCCCTGCCTTCAAGGAACTTACAGTCTAAGTTCCCTACCACACATGCATACATACATACAGTCAGTATACTAGGACCAATTTAGACAGGAGCCAATTAACCTACTGGTATATCTTTGGAGTGTGGGAGTCACACTCAACCAATAAAATAATCACACATTATACTGCATCTTACTATAAATCATTCACTTGTTCGTAGCATATTAACAATATGATGACATTGAACAAGTATTTGCTCAAAAAGCAAGAGACAACAAACACCGGTTTTAAAAGTTCAAGCATATCTAAAGTCCAAACATTTGTAATGCTTAAAAAGTTATTCCACTTAAGGAAAGAGGGTTAGGGCACAGGATATCCAAAAATGACCAAAACTGACTCCAGGCATCTCCGTTAGCCACAGTCAATACAGGCAGGAACTAACAAACTGTACATTTCAGAATGTTGAGCAGCTTCAAGCAATACAAATACCTAAAGAGAAGCCACCAGAACTTCCTGTAATATCTACCGGCAGTATCTCATACCTAGTTCTCCAGGATAATTTTCAGCAGCAAACTAAGCACTCAGGCCCTCTTTTAGCAAAGACCCTCCCCCAGGTGGTATATATATATATATATATATAAAGAGGGCCAGTATGGTGGCATACATTTATGGGAGGAGTCCGGTGAGGTATTTAAGCAACACACTCACCTGTATCTCTTGTCGGTTCCTATGCACGATACTTCACGTCACCAGGCCAGCTCTTCCCAGCCCACTTTGTGGTTCGTGAGTCCGTGCATTCGATTCCAGTGTGTTGCAGCTTCTCCATTCGTGGTCTTCGTTGGCCTTTCTCACTCGCTGTTGAAGATAGGATTCAAACCTTTTCATATAACACGCAATGTTGCGATTCGTTATGTTTCCTATCCCTTTTATAGTTAGCTGCCTCTGAGTCATTGTCGGTCCTGTCCCGACATCATTCGGCACAGGCATAGTAGATTCGTAGGTTCCCTCTGCCTTGTTTGTCATCCCTTTTACAAACATACAATTTTGTTCGTAGATCCAAGCCTCCGAGCCCCTGTCAGTCATTGTCCAACATTACTCGGCACAGGCTTTGCTGGTTGCAGGGGTCTATGGGGTTGCAGCTTCATGCCTTGGAACTGAGCATGTATTTATTGCACGGTTCTGTGGCTGATTGAAGTGGTAATTCGATTCACTTGGTGCCTTGTCCAGATTTTGATAAAGCCTTGGGGGCTGGGTGGTTGGTATGTGTTCGATTTTGGGGGGGGGGGGGGGTGGCACCCTAACAATCTACGACAGCCTGTTTCTAATCCCAGTAGCATCAGCGTACCACATACGGATTTGTTCGTAGTTTAGTTAAAAACCTCAGAATCTTTGCCAATCATTATCTGACATCGCTCGGCTCAGACATCACTAACTCATAGTCTGTCACCTCCATACAATATTTTTTACTCCCACAAGCCACGCACAGGTCCCCCGCAAAACCACCACATCGCAACACCGCATTAGGCCAGACACAGGCCTTACAATTGCCATTCGACCAATTCATGCACCCCATAGCCCAATTCGAATCCAGTCGCGATGGCGGCACAACGATTCGTATCCTCTGCACCACACATTACGATTCCATCTATCCACCTTATACCAGGACCTGCACACCCTGGATCAAAGAAACAGTAAACTGTATCTCTTCTCAGATTACAATATGTTTTAAAGTCACCATCTACAGATGGCAAATAAAGCTTTTCTATATTCTTTTAAAATGGTGTTATAAATTATTATTTACACTCCACCAAGGCACATTTAAAGTCCCACCTCACTCTATTTTGAATTTGAATTCTCCGTCTATCATGAGCTTTCTACAGTTTGGTCTCTATCGTGAGGCATCTGCCATAAGCTAATAGTCATAACTCAGGCCATCCATTCGTATGCTCGTACGTACTCATAACTCAGCCGATACTCGGCTTCATATACTCTGACAGGTCATTCACACACTCTACAGCCCAATTCAAATACAGTTGCACCGGCCGCACAACGATTCGTATTCTCGGCACCACACATCACAATTCCATCTATCACACAGCTTACTACAGTTCGTTCTCTATTGTGAGGCCTCTGCCATAAGCTACTAGTCGTTACTCAGAGCAATCCATTCCTACGCTTGTACGTACTCATAATTCAGCCGATACTCTGCTTAGTATACTCTGAGGCCGCGTACACACGGTCGGTCCAAACCGATGAAAACAGCCTGAAGTCCAGTTTCATCGGTCCAAACCGACCGTGTGTACGGCCCATCAGTCCGTTGTCCTTCGGTCAAAAATTTTAGAACTTGCTTTAAAATCGAACCGATGGACCGCTGCCCGATAGGTCCAAACCGATGGTTAGTACACAAAAGCATCAGTTCAAAACCCGCGCATTCTCAGAATCAAGTCAACGCATGCTTGGAAGCATTGAACTTCGTTTTTTTCAGCACGTCGTGTGTTTTACATCACCGCGTTCTGACCGATCGGTTTTTGAACTGATGGTGTGTACGCACATCAGACCATCAGGCCACTTCAGCGCTGAACCGATAAAAACGGTCTGTCGGACCATTCTCATCGGTTTGGATCGACCGTGTGTACGTGGCCTGACAGGTTATTCACACACTCTACAGCCCAATTCAAATCTAGTCGCATTGGTGGCACATCCATTTGAATAGGGATTTGAATAGAGATTTGAATAGGGCACGTTTTTCACTTATTCCCAAACGCATATGATACTCCTACTTCATAACTCCCACTCGTGTTTTCAAGAGTCGTTAATTTCCACAAACATACAATCATAACTAACCATTGCACATGACCATGGCTCATCTCCACATGCCTACCTCCCGACAAGTTTGTTCGGATTAGGCTGGTCATTCATGCCTTCACCCTTTCACAGGGGTGTACCAAGACACAGCTACAGTTCCTGTTAGAGGTGCTCAATTTTGCCCTTCAGGTGCGGTCCTTCATTTCACACTTCCTTGTTTCCTCTCTCAGGAATAGGACCCCGATCAAGTCCTCAGGCTGGACTATGCAGCAATAGCTGATCTGGCAATGTGGGACGAGTTCCTCGTAAACTGGAATGGCATTTCCATGTTTATTCCATTAGGCATTGGCTTTGTCTCCTCACGTAATCACGGAAGCTGCAGCTGCCGCAGCCGCCACAGGCTTCACTGCAATTTTTGGCCCTTATTGGTTAACAGGGCTGTGGCCACAAGAGATCCTCCTGATCCCTGGGTTTAGCCAGTCGTCCTCCTTTTTAGAAATCTATCCCATCATGGCAGCAGCTCACGTCTGGGGTTACACCTAGCCAGGACAGATGGTGGTCTTTGCCACAGACAACCTAGCCACGGACAAAATTGTCAACAAAGACAGGTCCAAGTCTCTAGCCATCTTGTTCTTCCTGTGCAGGCTGGTGCAGTTGTCCCTTCAGCATAAATTCAATGTGCACTGTACCTACATCTCGGGCAAGTGCAATGTTGCAGCAGATGCACTGTCCCATCTTAACTTCACATTGTTCTTTCTGCAGAAAACCAGAGCCGACCTGACCAGTTCTCCTATCCCACCTTGCTCGCAGCTGACGATGGGCTAAATAAACACCTTCACAACGCAATCCATCTCATTAACCAGTCGTTATCACGCAACACACTGAAGGCCTATCACACCGCCTGGAACACATACTGCAGGTTTCTAGCCTCGTACACCAGGTCTACGACAGAAGACATCAAGCACGTCCTGGCCATCATGTTGTTTTGCCACACACAGCTGGCTTTGTCCCACAACACCATCAGGCTGTACTTGGCCGGCATCCTTAATTTTCTGTCCTTGCAGGTCCCCAGAAAGCCTACCTTGTTTTCAGCACAAAGCCATCCTACATGGCACCCAGAAGTATCAGCCTGTACCCAATAGCAAGCGCTTTCCCATTTCAGGTGCCACGTTCAGGGACATGTCAGCCATCCTCTCATGTTCCCCATTCGTGTTACTATCCAGCCTGATCATGCAAGCAGCTATCTACCCAGCCTTCCACAGTTTCCTATGGCCCAGCGAGTTCACCTATAGTGGCACCGGTTGCCAGGTCCTACGCAGACGCCATCTGGCTCGCCTTCAAGACCACTTCATTCTACACCTGGCAGTGTCCAAACCCAACAGTCTGGTCCTGGGGTCGCTGTCAAGCTCTTTCAGACCCACAAAATCTGGTGCCTAGTAGCGGTCCTCGACCGGTTATTGACACATCTGCCCAGCCCTCTGAGTACTAGCCAGTTCATCAGACACATCCGTACCCTCTTGATTAACCTAGGCCTCAACCCCGGCTGATATTCCGGACACTCCTTTCGGATTGGAGTGGCTGCAGCCGCATCCCAGCACAGGATGCCAGACCATGGCATCATGAGGTTGGGCAGGTAGAAATCAGCTGGCCTTGCCTGATACATCTCGAACCCTCAGGTAGAAATGTTGCAAGCATTAACCAAGCTTGCTCAATAAATGTCACCGGACCAATAAAGAATTACTTCCCTATCCAAGTTTTTTCCCCCATTTCTTGGCATAGAAATGGGGGAACCAGGGCACAACTCAGGTGTATGTTGTGTTGTATGTCTTGTGGCATCTTTATGTGGTTCCATATCTGTCTCAGTTGAAGGACTTCAACCATAAATAAGAAGACCAGTATGGTGGCCTGAGTTTATGGGAGGAGTTCAGGGGGGGGGTATTTAAGCAGCACACTCACCTGTATCCCTTGTCGGTTCTGGTGCACGATACCCTCCAACCCATTTCCCTTTTTCAGGGCACCTGACCAGTCAACCAGGGCACAACTTTTAGACACACCTCGTATGTCTGCTCATTATCAAAGTGACGAGTTTCTGATGTTGGCTCCCTAGGTAAATTGTTGACACATGGCCTGAGTATCATAAATTATGTAAACCATTAGACCACCCTTGAGATAAACATCTATAGACAGAAATAAGGAGTAACAAAGGTACATGCTATCTCTTGGGTACTTTTTCCAGTATCCTGGTAAATATCTGAAACCAAAGATGGATTATGCTATTTTCCTTGTAAAAGGAGGTCAGACTTTCATGCTTGTTTGCAACAACAACAAAAAAGTCACTGCCTTCATTTACAGTGGCAATCGTGACAAGTACAGGCTTAATCATTGTGAAATCTGCTGGTCTCTGGCTGCTCTATCACACCATGTGTAAATAATGCTTGGCTACTTTCTCTGGTTAAACCATATAACCATTTAATCTGATCTCCTCTGTCTAGACATGGCTGTATTTGGGGATCCAGGCTGGACACCTGCTGTTGTTAAGGATTGCCTCTGCTGGTGGCTCCTGAGAAGGAGCTGACATTCTCCAAACGAATGGCTTTATTCTAAGCACATACAAGTTTGTCCAGCTTGCGATCCCTCAGCTGCCAAGCAATTACAAGTCTGTATGTATTTATTATCAGGGAATGCCAGGATTGAAGTACCTCACCAGCTGATTGACATTGGGCTGCCTATGCCAGGACTACAGCAGCCGAGCGCAGCCAAGCCAATCCTTCACTAAGCGGCGATGCCCAGCTCAACTCACGGCAGACCTCCGCAATGTCTCCTGGGAACAATGACAGAAGCTCCCAGGAGACATTGCAGCATCGAGGAAGTGACGGAATATCCGCACACTACCCGATGAATCCATATACAGGAAGCGGCCAGTAACAAAGGATTACAAAGGTACAGTGGATCTGGAAAAAAACCATGCGGTTTAGTTATTATGCATATGAGCGTATCATTTTTTTTTTTTGGTGGGGGAGTGGATCTTGGGTGGGAGTTCCCACACTTTTTTCCCCAGGACTTGACCCCTGCTACACACCATCAGTTAAAAAAACGATCGTGTCAGAACGCGGTGACGTAAAACACAACGACGTGCTGAGAAAAATTAAGTTCAATGCTTCCAAGCATGCGTCGACTTGATTCTGAGCATGCGTGGATTTTTAACCGATGGACGTGCCCACAGACAATCGTTTTTTTCTATCAGTTTTTTAACCATCAGATAATTTTAAAACAAGTTCCTAGTTTTTTCACCGATGGATAAAAAACCGATGGGGCCCACATACGGTCGGTTCGTCTGATGAAAATGGTCCATCAGACCGTTTTCATCAGACGAACCGATCGTGTGTACGCGGAATTAGCCTCTGACATTTACAGTCCTGTGGGGATTGAATGATACTCAGTGTTGGTGAACAGATCAGCAGCCATAAGCAGGATGTTATCAATAGAGGTAATTTATTTTTACACAGTATATGGCCGAATTTTCCCCTGAAGTTCAGCTTTAAAGTGGATCTAGAGTCAGGCAACCTTGACTTTCAGTGTCAGACAAGCTAGTGTCGAATGATATACCAGTAATAATAGTCATAGCTCCCAACTGTCCCTGATTTTGAGGGACTGTCCCTGATTTGGAGCAACGTCCCTCTGTCCCTCTTTCCTCCTCATTTGTCCCTCATTTTGGTCTGATCTATATAGTTGTATATAAAATTCACTTTTTATCTATCAAAAAGTATTTTCGAGCGCTAAACCTTTCATCTGATTTCTAAATTGCTGCATTTGTAAATTCCAAAAGCCAATATAAAGGAATAGCAGTGGTGAAAAAAAAAAGCACTTGTTGGTTTAACCAATCTTGTTTAGATTTTAACAAACTTTGTTGCAGATTCCTACCTTTTTGTTATCCTGAGGAAATCCCTGTTTGTTCATCTGTGCCCATGTGCGGTGTGAATCTAATAGGAGTGGTTTCATAGTAATCAATTAGCTGTGGCAGCTGCAGAGCACTCATGAGGAAAGCTGCTGGGCCTGCATCCCTTTAGATGTGTTCCTATTGGAGGACATTTTGAAATTTTTTACATTTTTGTTGTAGGGGATGCCTGAAAACTGACTTGTATCTTAGACAGACTTCTGGGAAAATTGGTGAGCCAATCACACAAATGTACATGCTATATATTTTTTTCTTTATTTGCTATTTCCCCCCCCCCCCCCCCTGAAAATGGAGTTACCCTTTAACCACTTAGCCACTGTACTTCCCAAGAGTTGGAGGGTTTCAAGGCTGCAAGGAACAACAAATGGGTTTCTTGGTGCATTATTTACTTTCATTCTACTTGTTCCACCTTGAATTGCTAGTTTTAGCCAACACTGTAGTTTGTTGCATAGATGTGTGTCTTTTTCAACTTGCTTAATTTTGTAACCATGTAACATATTACAAATTAGCAATTTTGGTACACTTGACTTGTTTGAAAGCAAAACTTGAATTCCCATTTTATATCACACAAGCCTTTCACATTTCTAAATGCAGATGTCCTCTATGTTATAAGTACAGGTTCTTTTGAAACAATCCTAAAATACATTAGAGATGCCTAATTGTATTATCAAAGTGTTCTCTGACAGCTGGGTGACCTCATTTTTCTGTGTGGGTGACTATGGAAGCTCTCTTAGTAACAAGTAATTCTTCTGACATTTGGAAACAAAAACAGTTAATGACATGACATTAAATGGCTGCTTTACAAGAAGTGTTTGCTCTGAAGAGCATCCATTCATCCGTTTTGTACTGCCTGAAAAGTTCAAGGAGGAAAATATTTACTATTGCTTTGTGCGATGACACTGTTTACAGACTTCTGCTTGCCAACCATGGCGTCCTCCGCGTCCGACCACTTGTGAGACTCGCTTATTGCTTCCTTTGCTTGCTGATCATTTACATTCCACAGGAACTACCCTGTCCCCCGTATGGGCTAAGTGCAACGTACACACACTTTAGTGGCTGAAATTGGGTTTAATGGATAGCATGCAATGTAGTAACTCATGGAAACCAATCAGAAGTCAATCTAAACCCCAAAACAAAAATGTAATGTATTGCAGCTATGAAGGGAGCTATGGTTATCACACAGTTTGGACTTCAAATATGTACAGTATCTCACAAAAGTGAGTACACCCCTCACATTTTTGTAAATATGTTATTATATCTTTTCATGTAACACTGAAGAAATGACACTTTGCTACAATGTAAAGTAGTGAGTGTATAGCTTGTATAACAATGTCAATTTGCTGTCCCCTCAAAATAACTCAACACACAGCCATTAATGTCTAAACTGCTGGCAACAAAAGTGAGTACACCCCTAAGTGAAAATGTCCAAATTGGGTCCAAAGTTTTCAATATTTTGTGTGGCCACAATTTTCCAGCACTGCCTTAACCCTCTTGGGTACGGAGTTCACCAGAGCTTCACAGCTTTCCACTGGAGTCCTCTTCCAATCCTCCATGACAACATCACAGAGCTGGTGGATGTTAGAGAAATTGCGCTTCCCCACCTTCCATTTGAGGATGCCCCACATATGCTCAATATTTAGGTCTGGAGACATGCTTGGCCAGTCCATCACCTTTGCCCTCGGCTTCTTAAGCAAGGCAGTGGTCGCCTTGGAGGTGTGTTTGGGGTCGTTATCATGTTGGAATCCTGCCCCGCAACCCAGTCTCCGAAGGGAGGGGATCATACTATGTAACTATTTAACTATGCTCTGCTTCAGTATGTCACAGTAGATGTTGTCATTCATGGTTTTCTCAATGAACTGTAGCTCCCCAGTGCCGGCAGCACTGATACAGCCCCAGACCATGACACTCCCACCACCATGCTTGACTATAGGCAAGACACACTTGTCTTTGTACTCCTCACCTGGTTGCCGCCACATATGCTTGACACCATCTGAACCAAATAAGTTTATCTCATCAGATCACAGAACATGTGCTTAGTCTGCTTGTCTTCAGCAAACTGTGGCACCCAGTGTGGTCTTCTGCTGCAGGCTAACAGGAGTGGCACCCAGTGTGGTCTTCTTCTGCAGGCTAACAGGAGTGGCACCCAGTGTGGTCAATGTGTTGTGCGTTCAGAGATGGAATTCTGCATATCTTGGTTGTAATGGTTATTTGAGTTACTGTTGCTTTTTTTTTTTTAAGTGTATTTTGTGCGTGTACTCGAGAGAGGAGCCGGACTGCAGGAGTTGGGAGTAGGCAGGCCTCCCCCAGAGGCAATCTGCCACCTCTCTCTTAATGCCCCGGGTGGCAATGGCAGGTGTGTGAGGGGGTCCTCCCACACAGCCCGCCCTACCTGCTCCGCTTTGAAGGGAGGGAGAGGATTTGCCCGCTCAACCAGCCCCGTTAGTCCTTCGCCTCTCTTTTTTTTAGAGACCGCGTGCATGCATGTTAACCCAATTTCGAGTGCGTGTAAGTGTGGTGGTTTTTGTGGGAGGGGGGTGGGCGTACTAAGCGCAGGCTTACATCGCATAGCACACCCACCAGGAGCCGGGCTGAGACCACCAAACTCAATTCACATGTAGCCGAGACCGGGATCCGAACCCCTAGCTGCAGAGGTGAATGGCTTATCAGCGAAGTGCCAATCGCGTTGAGCCAACTGTTGCTTTTCTATCATCTCGACCCAGTCTGCCCATTCTCCCCCTTTTCTCTTTTACTCTTTTGCCTGTGAAAATCCCGGTAGATCAGCAGTTTTTTAAATACTCAGACAAGCCTGTCTGTCACAAAAAAACATGCCACGTTCAGTCACTTAAAGCGGAGTTCCGGCCACAATTTCACTTTTTAAATATAAATACCCCTGTAATACACAAGCTTAATGTATTCTAGTAAAGTTAGTCTGTAAACTAAGGTCCGTTTTGTTAGGTTGTTACAGCATTTAGACACTTTATAAAATAGAAATTGAATGGGGCCATCTTAAGTGTGGGCATCATGAAGCCAGACTGTATGACTTCCTGAATTTCAGCCTTGCAAATCTCGCACATGCTCAGTGCTGCACAAGCAGTGTCAGATCAGGTTTCAGCACCTGTGCTGTCCAAGTCACATGATTCTTTGAGACTGGGGAGTGCACAGACTCCTGGAAAGTTACACCCACTACATTCCCAGGAGTCTGTGCGGTGTAGGTTAGGAAGCATTAAGCACCTAGGTGCAGGAAGTGGGAAGATTAACTATTCTGCCTAGCAACAACACTTTGAAGGCATCTAAAAAAAAAAAAAAATTCGTAAAGGACTAATGACATTTTTTTAAAACTACTGATGTAATGTTATATTTATGGGTGGAACTCCACTTTAAATCCCTTTTCTTCCCCATTCTGTTTGCTAAAGTTTTTCAAGGTTATCAGAACACAATGGGGTTGATTTACTAAAACTGGAGAGTGCAAAGTCTAGTGCAGCTCTGCCTAGAATCAGTTTCCATTTTTTTTTGTCAAAGCTTAATTGAACAAGCCATACAAGGGTCGAATTTCGAAAATAATTTTCTTTCAAAAATCGTATCTAAGAATTTTCATTTGTATTTCGCACCATTACTGGGGAAAAAAAAAAGGTTCCCAGACACAAAAATTATTTTCTGTAGCAACATGAGGTGAAATTGAAGGTTTGGTTGGTCGAATTTTGAAATCAATGGTGGCACCATCTGATCACAAACCGCACACATTTTCTGATTTTCAAAAGAAAATTCTTTTGAAATTCAACCAGTGTATGGCCAGCCTTTGATGCTGATTGGCTACTATGCACAGCTGCACCAGAATTTCTATTCTCCAGCAGGGCCGCTGATAAGGCAGTAAAGCCAGCTCTCCTGTACTGGGCCCAGGCCGCATCAGTTCAAAAGGGGGCCCGGGTAACTGCTGAGTAGAACGGCCGGCTTTACTGTCTTATTGCAGACTCTGATCCTCTTCTACCTCCCCCTGCATTGCTGCCAGCTTCTCCTCCTCTTTCTCCCTCTGGCTGCACTGGACTAGTACATGCGCCGCTATCCATCTACTGTCTGGGGCCCCTTTGTGACCCTTTCCGCCGCAGCACTGCCTGCTTCCCTTCTCTCCTCTCCTGCCAGCAGATGCTGCATGCACACAGAAGGGTCCGGTACATATGTCATATTCTGGCTCCTTCCTTTCCTGTGTAGCGCCGGGCTGCCAATGACACAGTGCTACTTGAAATTTCGGGGGCGTCTAAGACATAGTTGGGCTCAGACTGTAATTATATGTAAATTCGCCTCTGTTCTGGCAGTGGATGTGCTCGCTAGAAGTTTCCCCTGTTGCCTGTAGGTGGCGTTACCACCTCAGGCTCATGTTGGAATTTTGGCGAACCATGGTGTGTTAAGTGACCTTTCTCGGCAGCAGCCCAGTGGGAGTGGTGCCACGCTGTGCATGCTGGGAGGGGATACTTAAGGGGCAGACTCCATTTTCCGGGGTCCTTCGCCTCGTGGCCCTCCTGGCGCGAGGTGGGTGTGCGTGATTTCAGTCTCGGGACCACGTTGTTCTGAGGCTGTGTTCCTATCAGGTAGGCCCAGCTATGCTGGCTGGGGCCTATGGTTCTACTAGGGATCCCAAGCTATCCATCCAAATGGGGGAAGCTTCTTAGCGAAGGAAACCGGATGTCTCGGGATAGGCCTGGTAACCTTGTTAAGGAAAGAGATCCACTATGCAATTTGTCTTACAGCCCACCGGATTGGCTTAAAGGCTCTTTTTTCTGTAAGGCTGGAAGTTTGGGACTGAAATCCTGTGGCAGAGGATTCCTGACGATCCATCCTGTGTTCTCAGACAGTCTGTGGCAGAGACTGTTTCTATACTGTCCGTGCATCATTCCGGCTGCTAGGCCATGTGAGAGGGGTCTATCCGGATGAGCAATACCCACTCAGGAGTGAGTGGTGAATACTAGAACTTTGAATACTTTTTGTACATTCTTTACCGCATACCTGAACCTTCCCCTTCTCTCTATACTCTCTACTTCCTTCATAAGTTTTATGCAGCAAAAATAAAGCCTACAGTTGAAGGTTTTACATCTTGTGTGGACATTGCAATTTCTACAGACTTCCTTCCCTGGACAACAAACTTAGAGGTAACGTGCAAAACCCAAAATCTAAACCAGCAGCTCCTACGGGGTTAGTGGTAAACCTGAATCAACAGTGAGCGATTTAGCCTGTGTCCATTTGTCACCGAAACATAGTAAACAGTTTTTACTATGCTTCAGTCCAGAGGTGGCTGGTGCTCAATTTTTTTGGGGGGGCAAACAAACTGAAAAATTCTGAAAAAAACCCCCCCATCAATTGCAGCCTCACTGTGCTATCAAATGCAGCCACGGTGCCCATAAAATAGTTAAATCAGCCTCCACAGATATCAATCAGGAAAGAAGGTGTGATTCACACTGCATACAACTTACATTGTCTACTTTTAATGCCTTCATCCCTGAACACTTATTTTTCTCCTACAGTTTAATCGATGATGCTGTGTATCAAAATGTCACAATATACGTCACACATAGCCTTGCCATTTTGTCTCACTTTTCTATGGTCTCATATAATAAGACCTTCAGTCACACTGTTTCGTAATTTGCAGCTAGGAAGATCAGTTGACTCATCCAATTCCAGAGTAGCATATTATTATTGTTCACTTCTATGTGAGAAATGCAAACTCTGTACTGACCAGCATATGTGATACATTTTTTGCATGTCATTATATGCAGTATAGATATATAGAAAAGCCCACTTTTCCTTGTTTATATTATCTGCCAATACCTTAGTATACAGTCTTCATTACGTGGTTATATTTAATGTTATTTCCCTCAGTTTATGATATCCTCATGTCAAAGCCTCCAGTAACGGTGTCATGGGCGCCCATACGCCCCCTATGGATGAGCCGCCACTGCTTCAGTCTGTGAATGAGCAGGAAGCCTCACGGCGCATCCTATTCATTCACCTGTGCAGCTGAGGTTGCAGAGAAAGGGACTGATACATCTATATTCTCAGTCACTTTTAGCAGGGGGGGTCCTGTCAAATAGGCTGTAAGGGGCCCCATGATTTCTAAAAGCAGCCCTGCTCTCCAATTTTATTAAATCAACCCCCAAATGGAAACAGCGAGGGGTGGTATTTTCCTACACAAATCTGTCTTTGCCCTGGTTCACACTGGGTACGATTTGGAACGATTTGAGATGCGATTTGACATGTCAAATCGCATCTCAAATCGGCGGCAATTGTCGGCAATGGCACTGTCTTAATCAGTGCGACGCCGCATCTGCGATTTCAAAAAGTAGTTCCTGTACTACTTTTTGCGATTTCGGGCCGCGATTTACATTAAATTGCGGCCGAAATCGCGGCAAAATCGCAGCCGCGAAATCGTGGTAAAATCGCGAATTTTACCGTGATTTTGAATTCGCAGCAGTGTGAACCTAGGCTTTCTGTCCAGAAGCCCCAATCAGTTTACTAATACCGCGTACACACAATCGGTCCATCCGATGAGAACGGTCTGATGGACCGTTTTCATTGGTTAACCGATGAAGCTGACTGATGGTCAGTCGTGCCTACACACCATCGGTTAAAAAAACTATTCTGTCAGAACGCGGTGACGTAAAACACAACGACGTGCTGAAAAAAACGAAGTTCAATGCTTCCAAGCATGCGTTGACTTGATTCTGAGCATGCGTGGATTTTTAACCGATGGACGTGTCTACAAACGATCGTTTTTTTTCTATCGGTTAGGTATCCATCGGTTAAATGTAAAACAAGATTGCTTTTTTTTTAACCAATGATAAATAACCGATGGGGCCCACACGCGATCGGTTTGGACCGATGAAAACGGTCCATCAGATCGTTCTCATCGGTTTAACCGATCGTGTGTACGGGGCCTAACAGTTGGCAATTTGTAACCTTCTTTTGCCTGAAATCTCAAAATGTACTGGTGTGTGGGATTTTACGAATATGGCATTGACTGCGAAACGAATTAGTAGCTGTTACACAAAAACTTGAAGCGCCGCTCCAAGCGCAGCAAAACTTCTCTCTATATTTCAAAGAACAGATCGAGTGCCAACATTCAAACAATCGTATCTGAAACAGATTGGAAGACAGAAGGTAGAAACGCCACTCACCAAACCCAGCCACTATACAGAGAGGTAAAGATACAGCTTCAGCCTGAACTCCTCCTGGCTATGCTCCTCTGACATGTTTCACCCCACCTACAGGACTTGACTATAGAAATGAGAGCAAAAAGACCCGTTAGAACACCAGCTCAGGCTCATCTGGGAGAAATAGCAATCGGACAAGTTACAAAACATTGTCTACTGAGCTCTCATGATACAGAATCTAAAGCATCTTCTCACCATCTTGGCAAAAATGTGTTAATTGTGTAGAGCTGAATTCAAGGGCCAGATTCACATAGAGATATGACGGTGTATCTCCTGATACACCGTCGTATCTCTGAGTTTCGTCGGTCGTATCTATGCGACTGATTCATAGAATCAGTTACGCATAGATATGCCTAAGATCCGACAGGTGTAACTGTGTTACACCGTCGGATCTTAGGCTGCAATTCCAGGCCGGCCACTAGGTGGCGCTTCCCTATGTTTTACGCAACGATTATGCAAATGAGGAGTTACGCCGATTCCCGAAACGAACGACCGCCCGGCGCTTTTTTCTTACGTCGTTTGCGTTCAGCTTTTTCCGGCGTATAGTTACCCCTGGGTCTATGAGGCGCAGCCAATGTTAAGTATGGCCGTCGTTCCCGCGTCGAATTTTGAAATTTTACGTTGTTTGCGTAAGTCGATTCACAAAAACGCTGGATGCAAGTTACGCTCACGCCGAAACCAATGACGTCCTAGCGACGTCATTGGGAGCAATGCACGCCGGGAAAATTCGCGGACGGCGCATGCGCAGTTAAATCGGCGCGGGGATGCGCCTGATTTAAATACTACACTCCCCCTAGCCGCGGAATTTGAATTCCGCTGGGGGATTTACGATACGCCGCCGCAAGTTTTGAGGTAAGTGCTTTGTGAATTAGCATTTGCTTTAAAAACTTGCGGAGGCGGATCTTAAATCACATCTAAAGATCCGCTAACCTATGTGAATCTGGCCCCAAAAGTGTATAAAACTGAAGATTTTGTAGCCTTTTTAAGAGTTTGAATTTTTACCTGTAACTGCTTAATGAAATCACTGCCACTTGGGGACAAGTCTTACATTTTTGGAATATGGCATTAGGGACAATCTTGAAGATACTTGCTGACCCGTGTGTCATCATGACCCCAAAACTTCACTCACAGTACCTAGCATTATTAGGAGAAATGTGCGCCGAACTCCACCTTGTGTCACATTTGGGTCTCTATTCTAGATACATGAGATGACGTCACTGTGTTTATCCAAACCAATCTCGCTATGAATGTTCGCCTTGAAACAATTTGTGTATCAGAAGGAATTAAGACAGGCCTCTTGTGCCTGAAACATAATTAATTTCCAGTATTACACATAGTAACGTACCTCCCAACCTTCTAAAAAGATAAAAAAGGACAACTTATAGCACACGGGATGCAGGCAAAGGACACGTCCCTTCCAGAGTGCCAGGTCAGCAATTACATGGACTACAAAATTCTACTATGCAGAAAATGATTGGCTAAACCACACAAGTGCTGTTTTAATCACAACTTTCATTTGTATAAGCTTTTGGAAACAACAATTGCAGTTATACAGAGGTTGGATAAAAAAGTTTATTGCAGCATAACACTTTTGGTAGTAAAATGGTAACGTTTGTATGGAGATGTACACATTAAACTAGGGGTATGCAAACTTTTTAAACAAAGGGCTAGTTAACTGCCCTTCTGTTTTTAGAGGGACCAGACTGTGATCAGTGGGAGTAGAAAGTGTTTCAGGCTTTGTGGTCAGTGGGAGTAAATTACATAGTTCCTGTGGTCAGTAAAAGGAGGAAAGGTGCCCTGTCGTTGGTATTAATGAGGGGAATAGTGCCCCATCATTGGTAATAATTGGAAGAATAGCCCCCCATCATTGGTATTTATTGGGAGAATAGTGCCAGATTGTTGGTGGTATTAGTGGGAGGAATAGTGTCGCATCAGGTGTGTCAATGGGAGGAATAGTGACCTTTTCATTGGTATTAAAGGGGTGAATGGTGCTCCATCGTTGGTGTTAGTGGGAGGAATAGTACCCCGCTGTTGGTGTCAGAAGCAATAGTGCCTCATTGTTGGTGTCAGTAGCAGCAGGAATAGTGTCTCATATCAGTGGGAAGAATAGAGCCCCAAGGGCCAGATAAAGGCAGGCAAAGGGCTGCATCTGGCTCGTGGGCCGCAGTATGGAGACCACTGCATTAGACCAAAGAGAGAGACAACTTGGGCTGCACTGGGGACTTACTTTAATATCCATTTATATAAAGCTATGGTCTTAATCCAGATTGTCTTGTATGTGTTTGAACGACAACCTAGAGCAGAGGATGTTTAGGGAATGTCATTTATCATAATGGCATGTCTTGTTTAATGATGATCATTATAGCTGAACTGATAACCATGATCAGTGGGAGTGCAATTATCACGGGACATTGATTATAAACCATGGCTTTGTTCACAGGCAAGCCTTGTGAAATCATCCTGAGTGGTAACTAATCCCCCTGGTAATAGAAGCCACCTGAGATTAAGCCTGTTTACTTTCCTGGTAACCAACTAAACATGACATGCAACAGCTCACTGCATTTTCTGCAGGTGGGAGATGTCCTTATACGTGGCGCTTGTTTCACCAACTGATGACAGGTTATGTTATACAAAGTCAAAATAATTAGTGATCCAGAACCAGAGCACTGCCTTCTAAAGTAAACGTTAAGAGATAAACTATTAAACTATTTCCTGAAGAATTACCCTTAACTGGCCATGGATAAAAATAGTGGTGTATACATGATCAAAGTACCAGTCTAATGTTTAAACAATTAGTAAATGTAAATTGCTGTGAATTCAGCAGAACCCCCCCCCCCCCCCCCAACCCTTCCCAGGAAGGCCATCCTAAAGTTTACCATACTTAAGTATTAGTGGACAATACCAATAATATTATGTAGCACTACCCCTGAAGGAGCTGCTGGTTTGTTTTTGATGGTATGTTACCTCTGTATTTCCGCCGTCTAGGGTACTTGATGAGAGTTGTAGTAAATGGAATGTCCACTCAACAGGTGTCTTTTCTGTGCTTTTATTACCCAGCCAGGTAAAAACGGTTAAACCGTTAAAAGGTGAAGGGATAGTAGAAATAGTGAATAACAGATTCAGGTGTATGTCAATGGGAAACAGTCCTGCTTCCAACGACACTTTACTTCGCCACTCCAGCCGGAATGGATTTAGCGCACCTGGATAGACTCTCTCACAAACCTGGCAGCCAGAATGTCACTCGGAACTTGGGGCTAAGTCTCTGCCACAGACCCTCCCAATGGTTGAATAAACAAAACAGTCCAGAATCCTTTCTATTGGATTCAACACCCGGACCTCCTTCAGGTAGTTTTGGTTAGGCTACCGACTGATAGACAACCAACATCCAGCCTCTCAGTAGCTGTTTTTTCTGGTCCCCCATGGATAGTCAGACCCTTATTGGAACACCAGCCTCTCTTGGCACTCCTCAGGCAGACTCTCCACCAGACAGCTTCCTCCAACAGGACGGACAGCTCAGGACCTCAGCAGATTGGGGACCCAGTCGTTCACTGGCCCCGGCGGCAGATCAGATGCTCCGGGCCAACGTGGTCCCGAACCAGGATCGCTGCGTAGCATGCACACCCCGGCCCGGAAGGCCATTTTCCGGGGTGCCGTGGAATGGCTACCCTGAAGGTGGGCGCCACACGGGAAGAAGACCCAAGAAAATGGCATCTGCCCCATAAATACCCCTCCCCTGAAGGTGGGCGCCACACGGGAAGAAGACCCAATAAAATGGCGTCTGCCCCATAAATACCCCTCCCCTGCACGCACAGCTAGGAAGCCTCCTCCTGATAGGCTGCCGGGAAGAAGCATCCAAACCTTTGACTCCGCTGCTGCCACCTGTCGGCCTGGGGTGTGACCAGCACCCCAGAAACGTCAGCATGAACCCACAGCACAGCCAAAGCTGGGACAGAGGCTCCAAATTTTAACAGAATAACCTGGTCAGAGTCACTTAACTCTCTGACCCCCTCTAAGTTTACACTAGCACCGGTTCTGAAAAGTAACCAGGCGCTACACTTAGAATGATTGTCAACGTAACCCCCATTACTAGTACATATGTCACACACTTCTTCTGTGCATTTTAAATCTGACCTCAATGCAAATATTTAAAAACATCAACCTTTGATCCGCCTGGATATTCAATTCCTTTTTTTCACTTAACTTATGTAAACTCCTGAAACTGTCTTTTTATTAGCTTCCAGTAATCCCCTGCACAACAGTATTGGAAGTATTACTTGCCCTAATCCGACTCTACTACATTGTATGGTGCTGATGTTCCCCAACTTGCGAATTGGGCCATTTTAGAATACCCACAGAAAACTCAGTGGGCATCCATGTGAATAGGTGTGAGCAGGAAGTCCCACTGAAAGCACTCTGTATCCAGGGCTGATCATTCTCTGATACCGTATATACTCGAGTACAAGCCTACCCGAATATAAGCCGAGGCACCAAATTTTACCACAAAAACTGGGAAAAAGAGGGCCAACAATGCCCTATCTGCAGATTATCTGTGCCCATTTGCAGCTTCACTGTGCCCATTTGCAGCTTTTCTGTGCCCATCTGCAGCCACACTGTGCCCATCTGCATGCCTCACTGTGCCCATCTGCAGCCTCACTGTGCCCATCTGCATGCCTCACTGTGCCCATCTGCATACCTCACTGTGCCATCTGCATGCCTCATGTACCTGATCTGTGTCTGCTGTGTTGTGCAGTCTTAACTTCAGTCGGTGGCCTTCCAGAGTAACAAAGCCCCGCTTCCTCCTCGTCCGTGTTTCAGTTTCCCAGCAGTGAGACAGTGTTCCATCTATCACGGATGAGGAGAAGGTGGGGCCTTGTTACACTGGATGGCCGCCGACTGACTGCATGACACAGCGGGAGACTTGAGTATAAGCAGAAGGGGGCTTTTTCAGCACAAAAAAAGTGCTGAAAAACTTGGCTTATACTCGAGTATATACGATAATCGCTGCATGAGCAATCACATGAGCAAAGCCACAAATAGCTGCTGATGCTTTTTAGGCTCCCATTGCTTTCAATAGCGCTTCCTGCCCACACCTATTCACATGGATCCTGTGGGTATTATAAAATAGCCCCTTTCGCAAGTGTGACTGGGACTTTGGAGCCGTTAGGAAAAGCTGACAATTCTGTGACAGATAAACATTTTTTTTTATATTTTTTGGAATTTTGACTTTGGTAGATGTCATCCATAGCATAGCCTGGCTTCCCGTGACTATTCAATTCTAACTATTTGTAGAGGTAATAAGCAAGATAATGTCTCAGGAAGCCAGGCTATATTGTGGAGGACATCTACCAAAGAATTCTGGTCAGAAGTTATCTTCGTGGAAGAATTGCTCCAAAATGCCACCCCTTCGACGTATCAACTATGCACAAAAACATAGACATTGGGGTGCAAAAAAAATGGCACTCTGGATCTATGAGTGAAAATTTGAAATATTTGGCTGTAGCAGGCAGGCACATGGCTACAGGACAGGCAAAACAAACAATTGCTTGGGGCCCCGAGCTGGCCTGGGGCCCCCAACATCCCCTTCCCAGGCCAAGCTCCTCTTCCTGCCTCCTGGAGTCCTGTCAGTCCGACTAGGTACCGTGCACGGTACAGGAGATTCAGTTTCCTGTTCCCGGCCGGACTGACAGAAAATGCACACTGAATGCGCACTTCCTTTCAGTCCGGCCGGGAACACATGAAACTGAATCTCCTGTACCGCAGGGTACCCGGCCCGGGCACTATCCGATAGGGGACTGGGGACCCATAATGATAGAACACCGGACTGGCAGGAGGAAGAGGAGCTCGGCCACACTACATCGGCAGCCTACAGGGAGGAAGAGGAGGTGAGAATAGAAAAACATAGGGACTGAGGGGGGGGGGGGGCTGAGTAAGAACATGAGTGTAAAAAACGTAGGCTTTGCGCTCAGGGGGTGGTGCTTGGGGGCCCCTATTTTGCTTGGGGCCCCCAAATTCCTTCAAACGACCCTGGTGGCAGGAACCAGTTTGTTTGCGAAGGGCTGGACAGCAGTGCAATAATGAGGATCTGCAGGCAACAGTGAAGGATGGTGGAGGTTTGTAGCTGCATGGAATGATGCAAAATAAAGGAAAAACTTTCTGGACAGCCGCACTCCAAAAATAAATTGCTTTTATTTTAAAATCAAAAAACACACAAAAAGCATACCACAGCAGACGGGGTAAAAAGCTGACGCGTTTCACACTAAACTTTAGTGCTTATTCATAGCTTACTTAAGTTTTTCGTAAGTTTGGTGTTAAACACGTCAGCTTTTTACCCTGTCTGCTGTAGCATGCTTTTTGTATGTTTTTTGATTTTAAAATAAAGCAATTTATTTTTGGAGTGCGGCTGTCCAGAACGTTTTCCTTTCATTTTGCAAGGCCTATCTTCAGTGTAAAGAAGAACAAGGAGTCCTGAAAGCAATGGTTTGGCCCCCACAAAGCCCTAATCTCAACATCAAGTCCGTCTGGGATTACATGCAGAGCCAGAAGGATTTGACGCAGCCTACATCCACAGAAGATCTGTGGTTAGATGTTTGGAACAACCTACCTACCAAGTTCCTTCAAAAACTGTGTGCAAGTATACCTAGAAGAATTTTGAAGGCAAAGGGTGGTCACTCAGAATATTGATTTGATTTGGATTTCTCTTATGTTCATTTACTTTCCATTTTGTTAATTAAAATAAACTATTAACAATTCTATTTCTGAAAGCATTCTTCATTTACTCTTTTTTACACCTGCTTAAAACTTTTGCAGAGTAGTATATATAAAGAAAAAATACATATAAGAAACGAATGGAGAGTGACTAGACAGGACGACGTATGGTGAGCTGTATTTACCCCGATCAATCATGTTGGGATGTATACACATGTGATACCGTATGGTTTCTCAATCTGTCATCTGGAAACTTATCTTCTTTAGTGGCTCCCACTCGTACCATTCCTGTTCGTCACACCCGGAGAGGTTTATTTATTATAGCAGTGTATAATTACCGGTATACCGGACCTTTAGCAATATTACCCAATTAAGTACCTGAGCCCCAGTCTATTTACATTGACTTACCATTACAAGATACTTCTGACTAATTGAACACCCCAACCCGTAACCCTTTGTTCGTCTCACTCCCTCGTACCTTAAATGACGACACAGACAACTTCTTAACCTTGAATGGACGTGGGGGTCGGCCACAGCTTTATTTTGTTAAACATAACGTAACTTGTTAACCTTTATTAACCTTCACATGGTTGATTACTAGGGGGGGAAGCACCAGCCAGCCGCCGGCCTAAGCCGACGGGCATAAAAGCCTTCCACCCCTCCTTTCCATAAATACTCTCCTGTACCGCCAGCTGTGACTTAAATAGACAATATAACCACTCGCACATAAATGCAAATAAATAACACAGGGCCTGCAAGGCCAACGACATATCCCCGTAAACATGAAATTACAGCAAAACAGTCCAACGTGTCCGTCCGCTTATCTCATAATTTTTTTTTTGTTTTTTTTTTTTTGTTTTATCATTATTATTTATTTATTATATATTTTTTTTTTTTGAAGAACAAACGTAAGTAAAATTGCAGACAATTCCAGACAGTAAGGGGCGGGAGGGCGGGGAGCTGCTCTGCTGGCGCTGCACGGTAAGAGGAAGTGGGGAGGGGGGAGCATCCCTGCTTTGTAGCCTCTGTCCCCTCCAAGTACTCCCCCCTCCCCTACTCCTACACCATTGGTTCTCGCTGCCCTATGGTAAGCCTCCATCCCCCTTGAGAGAAAGGGGGGGGGGGAGTGAGGCTCGATTAACCCCTTCCTGGCTGTCCTGCATGTCACTCAGTCCGTGGCACCTAGCCCTAATTGGGCCGGTGCCAACCAGACTAATTGAACACCCCAACCCGTAACCCTTTGTTCGTCTCACTCCCTCGTACCTTAAATGACGACACAGACAACTTCTTAACCTTGAATGGACGTGGGGGTCGGCCACAGCTTTATTTTGTTAAACATAACGTAACTTGTTAACCTTTATTAACCTTCACATGGTTGATTACTAGGGGGGGAAGCACCAGCCAGCCGCCGGCCTAAGCCGACGGGCATAAAAGCCTTCCACCCCTCCTTTCCATAAATACTCTCCTGTACCGCCACAGGAGGAGCTCAGCCCCTCAAACTGAGCTCCGACCCCCACCCAGAATATAAAGGGCCTGCTCAATGCCATCCTGCAGGCCAGATAAAAATATATCCAGCCCGATATCGTTAAGGTGAACACCGTCTTGGCTCATAAGCCGTCTGTTGTCCCCTTCCAACTGTCTATGTCGGACAACTACCCCAGACCTGGCCCTGACATAACGGGACATACGGGAATTTATGGTCCTACAGGCCCTCTCTATGCCAGCAGCATCCCTGTCCTCCTGCCAAGTGACCCGAGGGACGATCTCAGACCAAACAATCAAAAGTTCTGAAAAAAGGAAAACCATTCTCTCCAGATCCATGCGCATGAGCACAATTATTTCCGGAACCCGTAGGGAACGTATGTCGTTCCCACCGGCATGAATCACCAGCACCACCGGCGTCCGAGACGCACCGGCAATCTGAAAAGCCTCCATAAGGATCCGGGACCAAGGGAGACCCCCAATACCTCGCCAATGCACCTCCACCGGAAATCCCAGAGATCTACCACCCGGCCGGCAAATGGCCCTCTGCGCGGCACGATGAATGTAAGAGTGCCCAACAATGTGCACAACTGGAGCGCGAGGACCTAAGAAGGAGAAAACATTAAAGTAACAATTCAGGGCGAACATAACCCGCATAGCACCCCGACTTCCACCGACCAATCCTCTGAATTTCACCCACCGAGAGCCCGGCCCTCGCTGCTTCCGTAGCCGCACCGATTCTGAATGAATGCGTGCCAAAATCAGCAGCCGAAACCCCCGCAGCTGCTAGACAGCTCTTAAACACCGAACTAAACTGGTACCGCGTAAGGGGGGCCCCAGAAGCATGTACTAGAAATTTTTCCCCAACTGGACTCACCTTCAGGAACTCTGTCACCATGGCAACCGGACAAAGGGTACCTCCCACCGCCCCCAGGCGCAGCCAGCAACCCTCGCTCAACTGATCTGTCTTGGACTTTCTAATCCGGACTTGAACCACCCCGTTGGCCAGTAAAACATCCTCCCTGAAAAGACCCCCCGACCCCTTGGCAGAGGCTGGCACCAGCTCACTTACCCTTAATGCGCCGAAAAACGCCAGGCAAAAAGCCACGGAAAAAAGAAGCCCCTCGTATGGAGAAGAGCAAACCCCCCCCGTGACCCCGACCAAGGAGTCTAACAAAGTAAAAGAAATCGGACGCCTGCTGTCCTTCTTGGTATGCACCTTACGCCAACCCTTTAAAGCCTGCAAAATGCCAAAATGTTTTGTGCAATCCTGCCAGCCATGCAACTTCAGGTGAAAACCAACACCTCCCAGACGGCGTTGCGCCACTGCAGCGGAACAGCCGGAATGCTCTAAGCCCAATAGGTAGTCAAACGTGACTTGAAAGCGGACACTCCCGCTGGAAGCTATGTTCCTACTACCCGCCACTCCCAACCAGGCCTCCCACGCCTTACCATGATTGGCCCAGGTGGCCGGAGACACAGAGGAGGCGATGAGCGGCAATAGATTTACAACGCCAGGGTCCAAAGGAACTGCGGGCAGGGCAGGCCCTCCTGAGCCGCCCCCGGGCACAGCGTGCGAAACTCCTGGAAACGGAAACGAGACAATAAATCAGCGATCACATTGTCGACACCAGGAACGTGACGAGATCTAAACCATATATTAAACTCCAGGCACCTGAGAACCAGGTGACGGAGTAGGGCAAGGACCGGAAGGGAGGAGGAGGACAAACCATTAATGCAATGGACCACACTGCTATTATCAGTCCAAAAACAAATCTTCCTGTCCCTGAGCTTGTCTCCCCAAAGTTCGACCGCCACCACAATGGGAAAAAGCTCAAGGAGAGTCAGGTTGCGACATAACCCCTTATCCTGCCAATCTTGTGGCCAAGTTTCCGCGCTCCAATCGTTCCCGAGAATTGCCCCGTAACCCACCGATCCAGCTGCATCGGTGAAAAGGGACAACTCCTGACTGCCCACCTCGTCCGACAAAAAACACGTGCGACCGTTGTAGCCGCGCAAGAATTCACGCCAGACTAAAAGGTCCGCCTTTAGGCACGAAGTTAGTCGTATCCGATGTTCCGGCCTCTTGGCCCCCTTGGTAGCCAGCGATAGCCGCCGTGAAAAAACCCGACCCATCGGCATAATGCGACAGGCGAAAACCAAGAGACCCAAGAGCGACTGCAGCTGACGCAGAGTGACCTTCCGAACTTCGCAAAAACCGTCAATCAAGCCCAATAGTTTCTCGAGCTTGCCCGCCGGTAACCGAAAAACCATCTCAAGGGAATCAATTTCAATGCCCAGGAAGGACAGACTGGTAGTCGGACCCTCCGTCTTTTCAGCGGAAAGCGGAACACCAAACCTGCTCATCAGGGCACAAAAAGAATCCAACAAGTGTTGACAGTGAAAAGACCCACCCGAGGCCACGATCAGAAAATCATCCAAATAATGAATGATAGATCGACAGCCAGTGTCACACCGGACCACCCATTCTAAAAAGGAACTGAACATTTCAAAATAGTGGCACGATATGGAGCACCCCATCGGCAAACAGGTATCGTAGTAAAACAGGCCATCCACACAGCAACCCAGAAGATGGTAGCAATCCGGGTGCACAGGCAACAACCTGAAGGCGGATTCGATATCCGTCTTAGCCATAAGGGCACCCCGACCGGCCCGTCGGACCAACATTACCGCCCTGTCAAAAGACACATAGGAAACCGACGCCTCCTCCTTAGAGATACCGTCGTTGACCGATGAGCCCCTTGGATAAGACAGATGGTGAATCAGGCGAAACTTACCACTGTCCTTTTTGGGGACAACCCCCAAAGGGGAAATCCTCAAATTGGAAAACGGGGGGATGAAGAACGGACCCTCAATGCGACCCAAATTAACTTCTTTACTAACCTTGTCCCGTAGGGCATCCGGATAGAGTGCAGCCGATTGCAAATTGTGAGCCAGTTGAGGAGAAGCTGAAGGAACAAAGGGGATAAGAAAACCATACAAGAAACCTATGCGCAACTGCTCCGCCGCTGACCTATTGGGGTAACGCTCTAGCCAGGGCAACATCTCGTCCACGCTCACCGGCGTCTTTCCCTTCAGCAGGCCCTGCGGCCCTCTGAACCGGTTTTGCGCCGCGGGGGCAGCGGACTGCCCCATGGGCGCCACCGCAAGAAGAGCATTCATGCTTAAACTTGCATAACCCAAAGAACTTGCAGTGGCCCTCGTTGAAGAGCCAGCAAGTTCCCGGTCTTTTTGCGGCCGCTGCGCTCTGTTGACCTGTTGAGGAAGCAGCGGCCCCCCCGAGAAAGGGAGTCTGCCTTTGCGCCATCATGAGTCGCAGCCAGACATCCGTCGCTTTACAGCCCCATCCCACCTCGGGCTGCAACGCTAAACGCCGTCGGAACTCCTCATCATATCTCCACCAAGCGCTGCCGCCATGAGATTTATACGCGTTGTAGACCGAATCCAGATAGATGAAGAGCTCCGAACAGCGTTCAGGGTGTTTTTCTCCCATTATACCACCTAGTACCGCAAAAGCCTGAAGCCAGTTACCTATCGTTCTAGCAACGCGGGGCCTACGCTCGACTGACCTGTCCGTAAAAAACTTGCGCTCCTTGTCAATAGTGTGCTGGTCCGCCGACACCAGGGACCAGATATCCACGTACTTGTTATCCCATATTTTTAGCTTAATGTCATCGCTAACATGCGAGCCCAACGGGCTAATCCCGCAGAAAAAGGACTCCTTATGCACACTGGCTCTTGGCGGAGACGGAGCCCGCTTGTTCGGAAGAGGCGAGACCGCCCCCTGGGAACCGGACTCCAGCTACGCCAACAGTGCCTTCAGGGCCGGTACCAAAACCTGCGACCCACCCCCAGCACCCCAGGCCCCTGCGTAATCAAACTCACCAACCACGGCAGAAGACGAAGGAGGAGGCACCTCTGGAGAGACCACAGATGACATCGCGGAGGCGGATGCCGGAGCAGGCGGAAGCATCGCAGCTACTGGAGAGGGAGCCACTGGAACGGGCACAGCCAAGGGAGCAACAGAGGATGCGGGCGCGCCGGACATTATGCCCACGCGAGAAGGCTGCCTAGGACCCCTGCCTGGATCTATGACGGCCCTCCGAGCCGTTGGGGCTCCTGGATCGGCTGGCAGAGGAGGATGGCGACCCCCAGCGGGAGGACATAGAGCGCCTGGAACTACTATGGCGCCTGGGGGACCTATGGCGACGGCTACGGCCGTATCTGTAGTACCTCCCCGAACTACGGGAGGAGGATCTGGAGTAGGACCTCATCTCCCATCTGCGGGAGCGGTTGCGCCTGTGACTAGCGGTGCGGGGGCAGACATCAGCGGGAATGATTTGGGGGGCAGAGGAAGGGTTAATTAAATTCTCCCCTGCATCCACAAATATGGATGCAAGGGGATCGCTGTGAGCAGCCTGGCCAGGGGGGGGCACAACATCCACATCACCAGAAGGCATGGGGGCAGCAGCAGCATCTCTTACATCACTTAGATCTCTTACTAGGCCAGCCTCCTCACTAGCTGAGGAGCTGGATCCACTCGGGGCATTGGTATTGCCCATGGCCTCAGAGAATAGGGAGGGAGAGACCCAGGGAGTTAATGCAGGTCGGCAGGGGAGTGGAGAAGCGCCTCGTGGAGCTTCAACAGAGGAAGGGGGCGGGGCTACGGCGCCAACGCGCGCTCGGGCGGCGGCCCCGCCCCTTCCTCCCCCCCTCACAGCCACAGCTGCTGTGGAGCCTCCCCGACGCCGTGAAACCCTGGGGGGACTAGGACTAAGCCTAACGGGCGGACGGATGGCCCTGCGAGGGGCCAGCCGACCCCTTACCTGATCGGCGATAGCGGAGCACGGCGAGGGGGGCGGTCCCGGCACCCCCAAATCGGCAGCAACACGGGCTAGGAAGCTGCCATCGGACCGCGCCCTCTCCCGGATCAGAGCCATCAAATCCTCAGCCATGATCAGCTTGGAGCTGCTCTGCTGGCGCTGCACGGTAAGAGGAAGTGGGGAGGGGGGAGCATCCCTGCTTTGTAGCCTCTGTCCCCTCCAAGTACTCCCCCCTCCCCTACTCCTACACCATTGGTTCTCGCTGCCCTATGGTAAGCCTCCATCCCCCTTGAGAGAAAGGGGGGGGGGGAGTGAGGCTCGATTAACCCCTTCCTGGCTGTCCTGCATGTCACTCAGTCCGTGGCACCTAGCCCTAATTGGGCCGGTGCCAACCAAAATCATACATGTGGGCCAGCTATCTATATGTGTATATTGCTCCTGCAGGAGGGTTTGCAAGCTGTTGTCTGTGGTGGCCGCCTGTGTCCTCATTTAGACTAGAGTCTATTTTAATTAGTGTTTTGGAGATCCGTGTATCTACTTCAATTATTTAAATGTGATTTTATATGTGAATAATTTAATAAACAATTGTAGTCTAAATCCGGTAGTTCCTCCATGAAAAATGTCTTTGAAATATAATTTTTTTCCGTTTTATAGTATATATAGGTTTGAACTTTAGTGACTCAACTTTTGAAAAAAAAATTGAAACTTTGCAACTGCAACAACTTAAAGCGGAGGTTCACCCAAAAAACAAGTATATACCATTACATTCAGTATACCTCAAACATGTACAGTATGCCTTTTTTTTTTTTTTTTTTTTGGGGGGTGTACATACGGTATTATCGGTATTTTCCTCCTGGCTTCCGGGTACTCGCTCCGGCGGGAGTGGGCGTTCCTGTGCAGTGCCGCAATGTCATCTGGGACTTCGCCCATATGATTGACGTGCCTGAGAAAAAATCCCCCCGGCGGATAAGGCGCGTCACGAATTTCCGAAAGTAGCCGAACCGCGAGTCGGCTCTATACGGCGCCTGCACCGACTAGGAGCCGTGTAGAGCTGACTGCGCAGGCGCCGTATAGAACCAACTCGCGGTTCGGCTACTTTTGCGAAGTCGTGATGCGCCTTATCCACTGGGGGGAGTTTTTCTCAGGCACGTCAATCATATGGGCGAAGTCCCAGATGACATTGCGGCACTGCACAGGAACGCCCACTCCCGCAGGAGCGAGAGTTTCCCGGGAGGAAAATACCGATAATACCATATGTACACCCCCCAAAAAAATAAAACGGCATACTGTACATGCTTGAGGTATACTGAATGTAATGTTATATACCGTATTTATCGGGGTATAGCGCGCTCCCGCGTATAGCGCGCACCCCTAAAGTTGCCCCGAATTCCTGTGGAAAAAAGTTTTTTGTACTTACAGTTTTGGTGTCTTGCGCGGCGTCCATCGGTGGCCTCGTCGGGTCCGGCGTCCGTCTGCGGCTTCGGGTGTCCTCTTCGTTGGGTCCGGCGTCCTCGCGTCCTCCCCGCTCGTTTCCCGCGCCGAGTTTGAATACTGCGCCGACAGAGAGCAGTACTCTCGTGTATTGTCGGGCAGGCTTGGCACTCTCGCGCTGACGTCCTGTACATCCAGGACGTCAGCGCGAGAGGACCCGAGACTGCCCGACAATACGCGAGTGTACTGCGCTCGGTATATGTCGGCGCAGTATTCAAACTCGGCGCGGAAAAGCGGGTATCGGCGTATACCGCGCACCCACGATTTTGCCCTGATTTTCAGGGCAAAAAAGTGCGCGGTATACGCCGATAAATACGGTACTTGTTTTTTGGGTGAACCTCCGCTTTAACAGTCAGTGCTAACAGGTCCCACAAACCTGGTACACTGGGCATGCACAATATAAGTTATTCTATCCAACATACATTGTTGGTAGGTAGCTAACAGAAGGTTAATTCTACTGTTCTGTCTGTTTAATGTCAGATATATACACATGTGCACCACATGCATCCAATAACTGCTTAGTACCATGAAAAAGCATTATTAGGGCAGTTTGTTTTTATGTCTGTGGAAACACATAACATTCCAATGAGTGAGGAGATCCAGCTGTCTTCTATGCACTGATCTCTGCAGTCCTCACACTCTGTATGTGAAATGCCATTCACAACCGTCTTCCTGAAAGCAATAGCTAAAGCATGGCTACAATTTTATCAAAGAGCTATTTTCAGACGGGTGATAAAAAGCCTAAAATAGAGACTAAAGTGATTGGAAAATTGCACTGCTGACAAGTTCTGTAACCCAAATCAGTTCTGTGCCTGCTGCAGCCATTGTTTATAATGTAACCTACATCAACGTCATGCAGCTCTATAAACACAAGAGATAAGAAGTCTCAGGATTAACGGCAAATGGAATTCACTAATATTTAGTTTACAAGTTATACATTGCTGACTGAAAAGGAGTCTGAACTAAGAGAAGTATAGGAGCTGCCATTGCTGATCTTCTGCTGAAAATGCACATTTCCTGGCTCAGTGCTGACCAGGGACAAGCTTGCAGATCTGGAAAGTCAGAGTGAAATGAGCACTCCTGATCTCCACACTCATTCAGATTCAGGGGGCTAGAAAACACTGAAGCAACTTCAACATGATAGCCAGTGAACCATACCTCCCAACTTTTAAACTTCAGAATGAGGGACGCTTGAAGGAGGAAGCGAACAACGGCACGCAACGAGCACTGTGGCAAAAGTGGCTGTGGTGCGGAGTGACAGCAGGACAGGCAGTAGTAGGACACTGAGCATCAATGCAGCTTAACTGTGTCCATCAATTGCAGCTTTACTGTGCCCGTGAATGCAGCCACACTGGGCCCATGAATGCAGCCTCATTGACCATCAATGCAGCCTCATTGACCATCAATGCAGCCTCACTGTGTCCATGAAATGCAGCATGATATCAGAGATACGCTACGCCGCCGTATCTTACCTGGCTTTAAGTCGAATCCAGGAAGATTTCTCGTGCCGTAAGTTACGGTGACGTAGTGTACAGTATCTGTTGGCGCGTAATTCAAATCGGCGGGTAGGGGGCGTGATTCATTTAAATGAAGCGCGTCCCCGCGCCGATTGAACTGCGCATGCTCCGTTTCGAAATTTCCCGCTGTGCTTTGCGCGAAATGACGTCGCAACGACGTCATTTTTTTTAACTTAGACGTGAGTCACGTCCATCCCTATTCACGGACGACTTACGGAAAAAAAAATTCAAATTTCGATGCGGGAACGACGGCCATACTTAACATGGCATGTCTATCTATACGCCGGAAAATAGCAGCTTTAAATATACGCCCGGAAAAAGCCGACTACAGACAACGTTAGAAAATGCGACGGCCGCGCGTACGTTCGTGGATTGTCGTAAATCACTAATTTGCATACCTGACGCGGAAAATGACGCAAACTCCACCCAGCGGGCGCTGAAGTATTGCACCTACGATCCGAATGGGTACCATGGTGCAGTCGTATCTTGGTTTGAGGATTCAAACTAAAGATACGACGCAGGAAATTTGAAAGTACGCCGGCGTATCAGTAGATACGCCGGCGTACTTCGTCTGTGGACCTGCCCCTTTGCTGTGCCAGTAAATTATGGGTATCGTGTCAGTAATTTTCAATCTGGTTGGTTGGCAACACTGGTGCCAGGTTGTCCTGAGGGAAGGTAGCACTATGTCCCGGAACAGGTACCTGATTCTGTGGCTGTTGTACGGTAAGCTGACAGGCCCAACTTGTTTCAGTGCAACTAAAAAGGCCGAACATTTTTGTAAGTTCACACAAGTATTTTTATGCCAGTATAAAAGTAGATTAGTCAGCAGATCTACATGAGAATTAGCCCTGTGAATTCATATTATGGATTTATAAGCTCAGCAGTTGTGCTGGCTCTCAGACAGGTACAACGTAAGGCATGTGGCGATTTTCTGTGGGCGGTCAGCGAATGATGTAGGATTACGCTGTCTGCAAAAATCTCTGTGCAATTTACAGCTCCGTCTCTGGTGACTCATGTGAGAGTGGAGGCGTTCCAAGTACAATGTCTGTACTTAATTGCTTGATTTCCACGTGTACTTGTCCCTCCAACTATAGTCACTTAATTAGAGTGTTTGATATGTGCGGCTTTCCTAGCAGGACATCATGCAGCTGTATGATGAAGGAAAACCTGAAAGATCGCCAGAACAGCCAGCCCACGGAAGGCAAACAAACTGCCATTTGCTGTGTCATTATTTAGCTAGCCAGGTTACAGGGACGCCACCGCATATTTATTTTATCATTCGTTATTTGTTAAATATCATTTTAATATGTAAAGTGAAAAAAAACGTTTTTTTTTTTTATTATTAATGTTTTATTTATATTTTTATCGGCCTGTGCTAACAGTCTTGTATTTTTATATTGGTGTCCTATTAATTACTACAGCGGAAGTCTTAATTGTTAAACATAATGTTAATGTAAAGTAAAAAAAAAATAGGTATTTATTTATATTTGTATAACTCTGTGGTGGCAGTCATGTATTTTCATTATGGAATTTTAGTAATTACTACAGCAGAAGTCTTAATTGTTAAACAGGCCTAGATTCACGTAGGGCGGCGTAAGTGTGGGCGGGCGTAGCGTATCGTATTTACGCTACGCCACCGCAACTTAGAGAGGCAAGTGCTGTATTCACAAAGCACTTGCGTCCTAAGTTACGGCGGCGTAGCGTAAATGTGCCGGCGTAAGCACGACTAATTAAAATTGTGAAGAGGTGGGCGTGTTTTATGTAAATAAAGCATGACCCCACGTAAATGACGTTCTGAACGTCCGTGGACGTATCCCAGTGTGCATGCGTCGGATAGAATGCCTAAGATAAGTCGAACACTGCCTACGACGTGAACGTAACTTACGCACAGCCCTATTCGCGTACGACTTACGCAAACGACGTAAAAAGATACGCTTGTTCCGACGTCCATACTTTGCATGGGCTGCACCACCTAGAGACCTGCTTTATCTTTACGCCGGCGTATGTCTTACGTAAACGGCGTAACTAATTGCGACGGGCGTACGTACGTTCGTGAATCGGCGTTTCTTGCTCATTTACATATTCAACGCGGAAATCAACGGAAGCGCCACCTAGCAACCAGCATAAATATGCACCCCAAGATACGGCGGCGTAGGAGACTTACGCCGCTCGTATCTTGGCCAAATCTATGCGTAACTGATTCTATGAATCAGGCGCATAGATACGACGGCGGCCATTCGGACTTACGACGGCGTATCTGGAGATACGCCGTCGTAAGTCTTTGTGAATCTGGGCCAATGTTAATGTAAAGTAAAAAAAAAATAGGATTTTATTTATTTCATCAATTTTTGTTTTATATTTTTATTACTCTGTGGTGTATTTTCATAACGGAATTCTATTAATTACTACAGCTAAATAATTTGACATCATATGCTGCAAACTTTTACTGAGCTCGATGGACTAGGCTTACTTATGATGCCTGCAGCCACCCATGAAGAATCACGTCCTCTGGAGTTGTTACATTGTACAGTACATAGCAGTGGTATACCCAGGGGCGGACTGACAACTCATGGGGCCCCCCGGGCAATTGGAGATAATGGGGCCCCTGGCCAATAGGAGATTATGGGGCCCCCGGCCAATAGGAGATTATGGGGCCCCCGGCCAATAGGAGATTATGGGGCTCCCGGCCAATAGGAGATTATGGGGCCCCGGCCAATAGGAGATTATGGGGCCCCCGGGCAATAAATTATGGGGCCACACAGTATACATACACACACATACATACAGTATGCATACACAGTATACACACACACAGAAAACACATACACACACTCAAAGGGTACTAGAGAGGCTATAATAATATAATTATTAATAAGTATTAATTAATTATTATTTTTCGACCAAAAGGATGTCGGTAAGGGACAGATGTAAAAAAAAAAAAAAAGATTTTTACATACTGTCCCTGGTTTTGCTGAGGCTGGCAACCCTGATGGGGCCCTCTAGTGACATGGGGCCCCCGGGCAGTGCCCGAATGCCAGAAATGGTCAGTCCGCCCCTGGGTGTATACCCCAATGTTACAGTTTAAATCAACTGTGATGTATTTGAAGGGTGAGTATTGTCAGAATCTCTTTTCTTGTCAGATCTTTCCAGGAAAACTGAACTGCACAAACATTTAAGTATTCATGTTATGCTTGACAGATATTAAGGACTTTCTAGCTTAAACCAGAGATGTTGGCTTGATAGTTATCACTGCTGTTTGCCATCTGTCGGTCCCATAATGTACTAAACAGGCTGTACTACAATGCAGGTACCTAGTGGTGCTTGCACATAACTTTACATGTGATATATACAGTATACACTCACCGGGCCACTATATTAGGTACACCTGTTCAATTGCTTGGTAACACAAATAGCTAATCAGCCAATCACAAAGAAAAGGGATTTTAGCCTAGGCTCACACTGAGCTGCAGGAATGAAGTCGTGCGACTTCAGCTGAACTTGCACGATTTTACTCCCCCTGGTCAGTACCGATGTTGGCCACAATTACAGAGACATCTGTGCAGGTTTCTACACAGATGTCAATGTAACTTGCATGCCGAAATCGCAAAAAGTAGTACAGAAACTACTTTTTGAAATTGGTGCAGCGCCGCAGATGCGGCATCGCACCAATTAGAACAGTGTCATTGCCGGAACATGCAAATCGCATGTCAGATCGCACCAGTGTGAACCAGGGCTAAAGCGGAGCTCCAGGATGAATTGAAACCAGATCTTTATCACTCCATTCAACCCCCTCCCCCACCTCCTCATTTTTGGATATCATTTTATTTTTTGTGCCGTTTTGTACCTTTTTTTTTGCAGCAGGACTTCCATCCTAACCTCACTGTGGCACGAGGTACGTCAATTTGGCATTCGGATCCTTCCTCCACCACCTTCTGGGACCTATGTGTGTCCCAGAAGACGACAGGGCCATTCAGGAAAGCTCAGTGCGACTCAGGCATGTGCAGCAGAAAGAAAACCGGCAGTGAAGCCTTCAGGCTTCACTGCCGGTTTCCCTTAGTTGCAATGGCAGTGCCTGCACCCAAGCCGATGGACCAATGGGCTTCAGGGGGATCCCTGGACAGGTGAGTGTCCTTATATTAAAAGTAAGCAGCTACACTAATTGTAGCTGACTTTTAAACAACATTATTTGAGGCTGGAACTCTTTAGTGACTTTGAATGTGGCATGGTTGTTGGTGCCAGACGGGCTGGTCTGAGTGTTTAAAAAACTGCTGATCTACTGAAATTTTTACGTACAAGCATCTATAAAGTTTACAGAGAATGGTTCGAAAAAGAGAAAATATCCAGTGAGCGGCAGTTATGTGGACAAAAATGCCTTGTTGATGTCAAAGGTCAGAGGAGAATGGACATACTGGTTTGAGATGATAGAACAGTAACTCAAATAACCACTCGTTACAACCAAGGTATGCAGAATACCATCTCTGAGCACAAAACACATGGGACATTGAAGCAGATGAGCTACAGCAGCAGAAGACCACACCAGGTGCCACTCCTATCAGCTAAGAACAGGAAACTGAGGCTACAATTCACAAAGGCTCACCAAAATTGGACAATCAAAGATTGGAAGCCCCCCTCCCCCCCTGATCGCCAACCTAATGGCAGAGGGGGCTGTTCACATACCATGGCTGCCATGCTTTGCATGGCAGCTGCAGCAAATTTAATGCGGCATGTCGAATTGACAGGCACCACCACCTGTCAACTCAGCCATTCAAGTCAATGGGGCTGCCACAACAGCGAACCAAATGCTTGGCTCACAATTGCGGAGCATTAGTGCCATTAAAAATTACCACGCAAATTTCACCTCCAGAACGCTTGACAGCAGCTGCTTAGCCACACTCTGAAAAGTGATCCACTACAGATTTTTAGGGAATGGGCAGGTATGAACTAAACATTAAAGAAATTCTAAAGGTAAATTAAAAATAAATAAACAAACATGTTATACTTAGACTCGGTTCACACTGGGGCGACATGTCAGGCGGCTCAGCCGCCTAATGAGTCGCATCCCATTCAATGCAATGGAACCGTTCTAATAGGAGGACGCCTTGCCGAGACGCCCCTGAAGTCGTGCCGCTGGAGTGTGAACCGACTCTTACCTTCTCTGCATAATAGTTTTGCACACAGCCCCGATCTGCCTCTTCTTGGGTTCCCCTCTCCTGCTTCTCCCCATGCCGAGTGCCCCCATAGCAGGCTGCTTGTGCATGCTGACTTTGTGTCCATTAAAACAGAGAGTGCAGCTTGGCCCCGCCCCACTCCCTCCTCACTGGCTGTGATTGACAGCAGCAGGAGCCAATGAATACCACTGCTGCCTCTCTGCCTAGTGAGGAGAGAGAGAGAGCCAGGAGAGCTGCTGCTCTCATGCACATTGCTGGTTTGAGATCGGGCTCAGGTAAGTATAACTGGGCTGGGGGCTGCTTGCAGAAGGATTTTTACCTTAATGCAGAAAATGCATGGAGGTAAAAAAAACAACTTGTATCTTTAGAACCACTTTAACTACATGCCGACCAGCCGGCGCAGTTCTACGGCGGCAGGTCGGCTCTCCTGCACGAGAGCCCGTAGCTCTACGTCGGCTCTTGAAGCGGCCACTAGGGACACGTGCGCGCCCCCCGCTCGCTCCTGACTCCCGCGCGGTCGCGATCACCGCCAGGCACCTGCGATCGCTCGTTACAGAGCGAGAACCGGGAGCTGTGTGTGTAAACACACAGCTCCTGGTCCTGTCAGGGGAGAAATGCCTGACCGTCTATTCATACAATGTATGAACAGCGATCAGTCATTTTCCCTAGTGAGTCCACCCCCCCCTACAGTTAGAACACACCCAGGGAACATACTTAACCCCTTCCCCGCCCCCTAGTGTTAACCCCTTCCCTGCCAGTGGCATTTTTATAGTAATCAATGCATTTTTATAGCACTGATCGCTATAAAAATGCCAATGGTCCCGAAAATGTGTCAAAAGTGTCCGAAGTGTCCGCCATAAGGTCGCAGTACCGAAAATAAATCACTGATCGCCGCCATTACTAGTAAAAAATAAATATTAATAAAAATGCCATAAAACTACCCCCTATTTTGTAAACGCTATAACTTTTGCGCAAACCAATCAATAAATGCTTATTGCGATTTGTCAGTTAAAGCGACGCAGTGCCAAATCGCAAAAAGTGGCCTGGTCTTTGACCAGAAATATGGTCTGGGGGTTATGTGGTTAAGGATGTATTGATGAATAAAAAAGGTGCATTCGTTTATGTATTTTGTATCTGTCTGGAGTTCAGCTTAAAGCTCATGGGACACGGCCTTCTGACATCCTAATGTTATTTTTTTTTAGGCTGCAGTTCTAAATCTTAATTTTCCTGTACTGATTTCAAACCTTCTAAAATGCGAGTTCTGTCTTTCCTTTTCAGTGTAGCACCCACAAATGTATTAGAAAAATCTGCAATTAAAAGATAAGGATTAGTAATAATTTTAGCAGCAGGTTGTAGTGAAATGATGACAATGAATGCATTGCTGCCCTTGTGTTTTAAGGGACAGTAGTTTTGACGTCCAACAGAAGAATTAAACATTCCCACAATCTGGAGCACAGTGTACTGTATATGCATCAGGAATCTTAGTGAGAGGTCAATGATTCTGAACAACCAACTTCCAAATATTTTGTACAGCCATCCATTAGTTTGGTAATTTATTAGGTTTATTAATGAAAATAAATCTTGGCTGTTAGATGCCTCTTGAGAGCGGAGCTATCCAAGGATACCATATATCATTTTTTAAAGCGTGTCATGCATACCAAAGATATTATTCGACTTATGGTGTCTCAGGACAGGATTACCATTCAGTTATGTCACTTTTTCCATTTTTAAAGCTAAACTCTGCTTTCCGGGCTTCCCCTTACCCCCTGGAGGTCCCAAACAGCAGTCCCTATGCTTGTTTTTTTTTTATACCTACCATTTCCAGTATGCCCTCAGTCTTTGGGGATAAATGCTGCTTGGGGTTATTCAACCCAGATGACTGAGATCATATTGTGACTTTAAAACAGTACTGCAAGGGACAGTGCTGGAGAAGAGGTGAGTATTGCAGCCTGAACAGCTTATTTATTTCAAATGCTGCCCAGGGAAAATCATAAAAAGAAAAAAGAATACAGTATGTACTCAAGTATAAGCCAAGTTTTTCAGCCCTTTTTTTTAGGGCTGAAAATACCCCCCTCTGCTTATACTCGAGTCAGTACCTGAATTCTTGCCAGGCGTCCATTTTTTTAAAAGTTGCGGCTTCCTCCTGGTGTTCCGTTCCGTGACAGGCATTTGACACTGTGTTCCGCCTATCACGGAGGTCCTCTCATCCTCGGACAGTTTCCCAGCAGACACTGTGTTCAGTGTTCTGCCAATTGCGGACGTCCTCTTGTTCAAGGATGAAAAAATGTCCTTGATTGGCGGAACAGTGAACACAGTGGGGTAGATTCAGATAGGTTACATGGATCTAAAGATCCGCTAACCTATCTGATTTACGATCCGCCGGCGCAAGTTTTTGAGGCAAGTGCTGTATTCAGAAAGCACTTGCCTCTAAAGTTGTGCCAGCGGATCGTAAATCCCCGGCGGAATTCAAATTCCGCGGCTAGGGGGCGTGTAGAATTTAAATCAGGTGCATCCCCGCGCCGAACGAACTGCGCATGCGCCGTCCCCTTAACTTCCCAGCGTGCATTGCTCCAAATGATGTCGCTAGGACGTGATTGGTTTCGACGTGAACGTAAATTACGTCCATCCGTATTCGCGACCGACTTACGCAAACAACGTAAAAAAATTCAAAATTCGACCCGGGAACGATGGCCATACTTAACATAGGATACGCCGCATATAGCAGGGGTAACTATCCGCCGGAAAAAGCCGAACGCAAACGACGTAAAAAAAAAGCGCCGGGCAGGCGTTCGTTTCTGAATCGCCGGAACTCCTCATTTGCATATTTGCAGCCTAAGATCCGACAGTGTAAGTCACTTACACCTGTCGGATCTTAGGGAGATCTATGCGGAACCTGATTCTATGAATCAGGCGCATAGATACGACGGACGGAACTCAGAGATACGACGGCGTATCAGGAGATACGCCGTCGTATCTCTATCTGAATCCGGGCCCGTGTCTGCTGGGAAACTGAGTCCGAGGATAAGCAGACCTCCGTGATAGGCGGAACACAGTGTCAAATGCCTATGACAGAACAGAACACCAAGAGGAAGCCGCGACTTTTAAAAAATGGATGCCTGTCAAGATTGCAGGTACTCGGGCACAGAGAGGTATGGCACAGTAAGACTGCAATTGGCACAATGAGGTATGGCACAGTAAGACTGCAATGGGCACAATGAGGTATGGCACAGTAAGACTGCAATGGGCACAGTGAGGTATGGCACAGTGAGACTGCAATGGGCACAGTGAGGTATGGCACAGTGAGGCGTGCAAATGGGCATTGTTGACCCTCTTTTTCGCTTACAGTAGCTGCTGCATTCTCACCCTCGGCTTATACTCGAGCCAATACTTTTTCCCAGTTTTTTTGTGGTAAAATTAGGTGGGTCGGCTTATACTCGAGTATATATGGTATGTGAAAAGAAAACAAATGAGCCACATTAAACACTTCTGTTTTGGGCTTTCACACTGGAGAAAAGCAGGAGCTGTTTAGGGTCGGTTTGCAGACGCTATTTTTAGCGCAATAGCGCCTGCAAACCGCTCCATTGTGAAAGAGTATTGGTTTGATTTACACAGAGAGAGAACACAAGTACAGTCCATGTTGACAGTAACATGTATTGCTATTGTTATCTGTAAAATCAAATATGATTATTTTGTGAAGTGAAAAGTACCTAATACTTTACTTTGGTAATCAATGCTTACCTGCATGCCTACATGGGCTAACAATTGCTTATAATGTGTATACTTGTTTGCTGTTAAATATATAAAGTGTATATAATATCTTAACTAAACTTCAAGCCAAAAAAGCACCCAATACTTTGTTTTTGATTGACTGACTTAACGCCAAGAAAATAATAATATTACACACAATCATATGTATGTTTAGCAATTGTTTTCGTTCCACAACCATTTATTCATAGATCCTTCAATTTATAGTCCATATAAAAAGATTATAGCAATGTGACCAGGTTGTGTAACCATAAAATGTCCATCCAGAGATGGAAGCCTCCACAAGGGGATTAGAAGCAAAATCCAGCAGGAGCTACAGAAGTATAAAAGAGAAGAGAGACGCCTCGATGTGTCGCAATATGTTGCTAAATGTTGTACCTTCATTAAATGTAACCATATTGCTACACTTATGCCGCGTACACACGATCATTTTTCGGCATGTAAAAAATTACGTTTTTAAAAAACATCATTTAAAATGATCGTGTGTGTGGGCTTTACATCATTTTTTGGGTTCTGAAAAACGACAAAAAAAGAATTCGAACATGCTGCATTTTTTAACAACGTTTTAAACAATGTCGTTTTTCGGGTTGTAAAAAATGATCGTGTGTGGGCTAAAACGACGTGAAAAACCCGCGCAATAAATTCTCTTTCACTGATGTGCGCTGATGAGGCTCCACTGATAGGCTGCACTTATGGGCACTGATGAGGCGGCACTGATGAGGTGAGACTGAAGGGCACTGATAGGGTGACACTGATGAGGAAGCACTAATATGCAGCACTGATAGGTGACATTGATGGACACTGATGGGTACTGATAGGCAGCACTTATGGGAAATGATAGGTGGCACAGATGGGTGGCACTGATGGGCAGGCACTGAAAGACAGCACTGATTGGCATTACTGATGGGCACAGACTAGTGTCACTGATGGGCACAGAGTTGGGGCTGCATTGTAATCAGGGCACTGATGATCAGTGCCCTGATTACCTATGCAAGTCTCCCCTTTTTTTTCCGTCCGACCCCCCCCCCCTCTTATCTTGCGGCACAAAAGAGGCGGGCGGGGGTTCTTTGCTTCAAAGCCGTGTAAGGGGCCCCAAAATGTGGCTACCCTGCTCGTATGTGTGTGTATAATTGTGAGTTAGGGACCTTAGATTGTGCTCCTTGTGCTCAGGGACTTATGTGAATGTACAATATACATATATGCTGTGTAAATTGTCAGTGCTATATAAATACTGATACCTTGCATGCCTGACAAACAAACCCATACTAGAAGATAACTAATGTTTATAGGGATCATCCTGTGAATGACCCGGGCTCTTCCCTTAACTTTAATGATACCAACAGAGCACTCATGTGGAATGGCTTGAGGATCAAAAGGCTTATTTATTAATATGGTGGTCATAGTATGCATGTGTGATGACCTGTAGACACTTTAACTGAGGGCTTGTACACACAGAGGTCAAGTTTCTCAGTGTATTAGACATGTATTGAGCCCAATGTTATATACACCCGAGCAGGCTTCAAAGTGTCTGCTTTGTGCTGTCTTAGGAAGGCATAAAGTATAACTAAAGGTACAATTTGTAAGTTTTGGATAGAGTATACAGTCTCTTGCAAAAGTATTGACCCCCTTGGCATTTTTTGTGTTTTGTTGCCTCACAACCTGGAATTAACATGAATTGTTTGAGGATTTGCATCATTTAATTTACAGAACATGCCCACAACTTAGAAGGTTTTTTTTTTTTTTTTTTATTGTGAAGCCAACAACAAATAGGACAATATAACATAAAAAGTCAATGTGCATAACTATTCACCCCCCCCCTAAAGTCAATGCTTTGTAGAGCCACCTTTTGCGGCTATCACAGCTCCAAGTCACTTTGGGTAAGTCTCTATGAGCTTGCCACATCTTACCACTGGGATTTTTGCCCATTCCTCCTTGCAAAACTGCTCCAGCTCCTTCAAGTTGGATGGTTTGTGCAATCTTTAAGTCTGACCACAGATTTTCTATTGGATTGAGGTCTGTGCTTTGACTAGGCTATTCCAACACATTTACATGTTTCCTCTTAAACCTCTCAAGTTTTAGCAGTGTGTTAGGGGTCATTGTCCTGCTGGAAGTTGAACCTCCGTCCTAGCCTCAAATCACACAAAAGTAGTACAGGTTTTGCTCAAGAATATCCCGGTATTTAGCACCATCCATCTTTCCCTCAACTCTGACCAGATTCCCAGTCCCGACTGCTGAAAATCATCCCCACAGCATGATGCTGCCACCACCATGTTTCACTGTGGGGATGGTGTTCTTTGGGTGACGTGTTGGGTTTGCGCCAGACATAGCGTTATCTTTGATGGACAAAAAGTTCAAATGTAGTCTTATCAGACCAGAGCACCTACCACCATACATTTTGGGAGTCTCCCACATGCCTTTTTTTTGCAAACTCAAAATGTGCCATTTTGTTTTTTGTTGAAAGTAATGTCTTTCTTCTGGCCACTCTGCCATAAAGCCCAACTCTATGGAGCCTATGGTTTATTGTCATCCTATGTACAGATATTAATCTCTGCAGCTCCTCCAGGGTTACCTTGGGTCTCTGTGCTGCTTCTCTAATGAATGCCCTCCTTGCCCGGTCCGTGAGTTTTTGTGTGTGGCCGTCTCTTGGCAGATTTGCTGTTGTGCCATGTTCTTTCCATTTGGTTATGATAGATTTGATGGTGCTCCTAGGGATCATAAAATATTTGGATATTTTTCTTATAACCTAACCCTGACTGTACTTCTCAACAACATTGTCCCTTACTTGTTTGTAGAGTTCCTTGATCTTCATGGCAGTGTTTGGTTAGTGGTGCCTCTTTCTTAGGTGTTGCAGCCTCTGGGGCTTTTCATAAAGGTGTGTATATGTAATGACAGATCATGTGACACTTAGATTGCACACAGGTGGACATCATTTCACGAATTATGTGACTTCTGAAGGTAATTGGTTGCACCAGAGCTTTTTATGGGCTTCATAACAAAGGGGGTGAATACACACGCACATGCTAATTATCAGTTTTTTATTTCTGAAAAATTGTTTTATGTATACATTTTTCTAATTTTACTTTGCCAACTTAGACTATTGTGTTCTGATCCATCACATATAATTCAGATAAAAAAAAAAAACATTGAACTAAAAGCTGTAATACATTTAATACATGTAATACATGTAATACAAGCTGTAATACAAAATAGGTAAAAAGCCAAGGGGTGTGAATACTTAAAAAAAAAAAAAAAATGTGTGAATATTTTTGCAAGGCACTGTATCTCTGAAATACCAAAATAATATTGGTCTTAGGCTGCGGTGATCCCCTGCACAGTATACATACCTCCCAACCGTCCCGATTCCGGTAAATCCCGCGATTGGCGATAACCCCCCCCCCCCTCAACAACTCTGATCCACGTAATTACCCCCCCCCCCCCCGCTCAACAACTTCGTTGGGAGGTATGCTCATTTGTCCCTCATTCTGAAGTTGAAAAGTTGGTAGGCATGCAGTATAGCACCATCACTAGGAAAGGAAGGGGCACATTTAGGAGCCAATCATGCATATATTGATAGGAGGAGAGAGTAGAATGAGCACAGGATGATTCAGGGGAAGGCTGGCAGCCTTAGGCCTGGGGGGCAAGTCCAGTCAAGTGGCCCATTGAACCGCCGAATGAGCTCACCATCCATGGTCCACCTCTCTTGTAAGCTATGAATAAGCACTAAAGTTTGGTGTGAAACGTGTCAGCTTTTTACCCCGTCTGCTGTGGCATTCTTTTTGTGTGTTTTTTTTTTTTAAATAAAAGCAATTTATTTTTGGAGTGCGGCTGTCTAGAATGTTTTTCCTTCATTTTGCATCCATGGCCCACCTGGTTTTTCATTGCAGCCTCACCAGTGCCCATCAGTGCAGCCAACTCCAGTGCCCATCAATGCAGCCTGATCACTGGGGCAGGTTACATGGGGTGTATGGGGGGAAGATGGGGGGTCAGCTAGGGGTGTCAGGGTCTCTCACCTCAGTGATCTCAGCTCAGCAGGTCCTTGCACGCCACAGCCTCCTGGGGGGGTAATGCAGCCAGCACCCAGCCCTGCAGCCCTGTGTCCTGACTCCCTGGCACGCACTGCCTTTGCCTGCTTTCAAGGATCTGGTCCCAGGGAGTTGTAGTTTCCTCTGCCCTGCTCTGTTTTCCACCCACCAGGAGCTTGAGCATGGACTACAACTCCCGGAATGCAACAGCTAGTGGTCAGCCGCTGTGGCCGTGCCCCCAGCCCGACTTCCTAGTGCAGAATAAAAAAGAAAATGGTTGCGGGCAGCGGCTGCCGGCCATTTTGAACATAAGTTAGAGTGGCCTGGGAGGCAATTGCCACCCTGCCCCCAGGCCCAGCCCTCCCCTGGGATGATTCAATAAGGATACTGCTGTTGCTTCATTGTCCAATTATCAGGCTGGGGGGGGGGGGGTTAACAAGTTATGCTGTAATGGGAGCTGACCTTCTGGCTGTGCTGTCTGACTGCCACCATCGAAGTACAAATTCTTTTGGCAGGAGAAATAGTTCCCATATATTGTAGGTATTTAAAGAGAAAGTAAACCCTCTGAAACTTTTCCCTAAAAAAAAAAAAAAACCCTGCAAGAGAAAGGCATAATGAGCTAGTATGCATAGCATACTAGCTCATTGTGAATTACTTACCTGAGATCGAAGCCCCCACAGTGACCCTCGTTCCTTTCCTCCGCCGCCGCTATAATACCCGGAGTGACTTCCGGGTATCGCTGCTCCGGCGCTATGACTGGCCGGAGCAGCGATGATGTCACTCCTGCGCATGCGCGTGGGAGCGATCAGGGATGGCACGCTCATTGCGCCTGCGACATCGGTGCAGTCTTTTCTGCAAATATCTCCTAAACCATGTAGGTTAAGGAGATATTTCTTGCACCTACAGGTAAGCCTTAATCTAGGCTTACCTGTAAGGCCAAGTGGTCTGTAAGGGTTTACAACCCCTTTAATGTGTGCATTTTGGCACTTGTCTGGAGTGTAGCTTTAGGTGATTACTACACAGGTGTTTACTTTAGTAGTATATTATGACCCCACTAAGCAGGATGTATCTGAAGCTGTCATGAAATAATTTGCAATACACATTCTAATAATGGCCTATTAATGCCAAACAATGCCTGGGAAGTGAGAAGCGAGCAGAGGCACAAACTCACCAACCCAGGAAATCAGGCAAGGTTTTCAGACCAGTCCAGTCCATCTCTCCCCATGATTGGTCAGCTAGAGGTGTTTGGTGGTGCCCCAAAATATGAAGCTGACAGCCTTTCCTGCCTAAAACGGCACCTTTGTTTAAAAAAAAGTAAATATTAAGAGGGGGGCACAAAATAATTAGGGGGACTACATTCATGCTTCTGAGACGTCAGGACATAAAAGTGTTTTTGTTAAATTTACACTGTGTCCAGACAAATGTGGGACCACCACAACTCTTGGCAATTAAAACAGCCATTCTGAGCCTGGTTGCAAAAGAAATTCCCACATCCAAAATGGAATTTGATGTACGTGCCAAACATAGCTGCAGCTTTAAGCTGTTAATTACATGGGCAGCTTTCATTAGCTTTCATTAGAAGGGTAAAGGATGTGCCAGGGGATCGTGATATACTTTATGCCAACTTCAACATGAGCAGCCTGATTAGTATTCCAACAGCATGTTAAACACAGGCTGGTCACTCTGGCTTTCATCTGTCAGTGTTTGTGTGCCACATCTAGGGCACATGCCACACAAAAAAAAATGTCACACTCTCTGTTCAACTGTTTAAATGGTCTTACCTTTAAGGGAAATGTACCTAGTGTTTTTGATTTTTCTTTTATTTATAATGGCGCGTACAGACGGTCGTTTTTTGTGATGAAAAAAAAACAACGTTTTAAAAAACGTAATTTTAAATGATCGTGTGTGAGGGCAAAACGTCATTTTATGTCTTAAAAAAAACGACAAAAAAAAATTCGAACATGCTTGAATTTTTTGCGTCGATTTTCAAAACGTTGTTTTTTGTTTCACAGAAATTGACCGTGTGTAGCAAAAAACGACGTTTAAAACAACGTTTTTAAACCCGCGCATGCCCAGAAGCTAGTTAGGAAGCTAGCTTCAATGGAAAAAAGTGGTGAACGTAACCGCGCTTTGCTAGAGCATTGTGAAAAAACGATGGTGTGTAGGCAACGTCGTTTTTGAAAATGAAGTTTCAAAAACGTTGTTTTATTTCATGATTTAAAACGTCGTTTTTTTTTCATCACACTAGGATCATGAAATATTGCATATGAGAATTTCATAACTACTCTTGCAATACCAACCAGTAGGTGGAGCTATTGGTTCCTTTGCACATGTTTATCATGCAATTTTTAAAGTGATTCTGAAGACAAAAGTATTATTTTTTTATTTTTATACAGTGAAGAGGAATTAGAATGCCTGCCAGGTTTGTAATGTTTTCTGTGCCCCGCTAGGGAGATTCACACCCTCTATTTGTCCTGTTTACTGTTATCACCAAAAGTGAACGTGAAAGAAAATCCCAAATTTTGGGTTTGGTACCACAACATCCAACAGGGACATTAGTTCTGGTGACCCTGGTGACATTATGATGGGGTTTCCTCTCACTTCCTGATTTGACTATTGGACAGGAAGTGAAAGGGAAATCTCCCCAATGGGACACAGATGGTAAAAAAAGTGACAGTTGTCATAATCCTTGCTTACTGTTTCTAAAATAAAAGTAGATGTTCTGGAAACACACGGATCAAAGGATTTTTCTTAGCTGTGAGACATCAGGAGTCTGTTTGGACCCATAGTTCACCAAAGAACTCCCTAAAGGGCTGGTAAAAAATGAAAACAATAAAAATTCAATTCCAAAAAAATTATAATAATAAAAAAAAGGACTTGTTCAAATTTACTTTGCTCTCTGAAAAGCAGTCAGCATCTGGATTGCTCTTCAGAGAGCATTTGACAGGGAGGAGGAATATTTCCTTCTCCTCTTGCCCGATTTTACCTTGCACTAGCGCAACCTCCTTGCAGAGATGTGCTATTCACTTGAATGGGTCATGTTTGATGGGAATATCATTTCTGCCATGGCTGCAAAGCATATCATCGTGGCCGTGGCATTTTAGCAAAAATATCCTTTGATATTTTCAGTGGGGGGGCCTGTCAGGTAGGCTGTATGGGGCCCCGTGATTTCTAACAGCAGCCCTGACTGTTTATGCTGATCTGGATGCCAAGTGTTATCTTATGCCTAACCCTTATTTCTAATCAGGCTGTATGATGAATTGTGTTATTACCTTTGTTAATCCATTTCTCTGCTTACTACATTACCAACCTAATCAGGTGACATTGTATTAAAGGAAGGTTCCACCCGCAATTTTTTTTTTAAATCAGTAGCTACAAACACTGTAGCTGCTGACTTTAAATAAGGACACTTACCTGTCCTAGGCGCCCGCGATGTTGCCCCCCCCCCTCCCCCGAGGCCAATCCCTCGATTGTTGCAGGTCCCGGTGCCCCCATCCTCACTAAGGGAAACAGGCAGTGGAGCCTTGCGGCTTCTCTGCCAGTATCCTACTGCGCATGCGTGAGTCTCGCAGCGCTGTATGAATGGGCGGCTGCTCTTTGGGATACACACAGTTCTCAGAAGGCAGCGCAGACCATTCCCCAGAAGACAACGCAAGGATGAAGACCAGCCGCGGACGAGGAAGAGGCAGATTAGAAAGATCCGCATAGCAACCGCATTTTCTGGTAAGTAAAAAAAATATACATATATTTTTTTAGAATTTTGGTGTTTTTTTTATTCTAAGGCCTAGTACACACGAGAGGATTTATCCGCGGAAACGGTCCGGATCAAAATCCCCGCGGAATTCCCTCCACGGTGACGTGTCGCGCCGTCGCCACGATGATGACGCGGCGACGTGCGCGACGCTGTAATATAAGGACTTCCACGCATGCGTCGAATCATTACGACGCATGCGAGGGAGGGAATCGGACGGATTGATCCGCTGAGTCTGTACAGACCAGCGGATCAATCCGCTGGACTGGATTCCAGCGGATAGATTTCTTAGCATGCTAAGAAATTTTGATCTGCTGAAAATCCATTGCCCGGAAAAATATCAGCGGATAAATATCCGCTGGATCGTACACACCAGCGGATCTATCCGCTGAAACCGGTCCACTGATAAATTCCAGCGGATCGATCCTCTCGTGTGTACGGGGCCTTAGGGTGGACCTCCACTTTAAGTTTGCCTTTACTAACTTGTTCAGTGTCTGATGTTGTACTACCACTGGGTACTAAGTATTATTTTCAGTGATTTTCTGTGATATTACATGCTTTGTACACTCAGCCTAGTGTGTCAGAGGGTCTGAATTTTTTAACCCTTTCATGACTAAGCCTATATCTGACATTTGGGCCCGGATTCACGTAGAAGCGTGCATCTTTGTGCGGGCGTAACGTATCCTATTTACGTTACACCTCTGCAACTTTGACAGGCAAGTTGCGGCGGCGTAGCGTAAATAGGCCGGCGTAAGCCCGCCTAATTCAAATGTGGAAGATGTGGGCGTGTGTTATGTAAATTTAATGTGACCCCACGTAAATGACGCTTTTTACGAACGGCGCATGCGCCGTCCGTGAAAGTATCCCAGTGCGCATGCTCCAAATTAACCCGCAAGAAGCCAATGCTTTCGACGTGAACGTAAATGACGCACAGCCCTATTCGAGAACGACTTACGCAAACGACGTAAAACGTGAAAAATTCGACGCTGTTCCAACGTCCATGCTTAACATTGCTACGCCTCATCTGCGACTCATATAGCAGGGGTAACTTTACGCCGGGAAAAGCCTAGCGTAAACGGCGTATCTGTAGTGCGTCGGCCGGGCGTACGTTCGTGAATTGGCGTATCTAGCTGATTTACATATTTCTAGGCGTAAATCAGCGTACACTCCCCTAGCGTCCAGCGTAAATATGCAGTTAAGATACGACGGCGTAGGAGACTTACGCTGGTTGTATCTTATACAAATTCTGGCGTATCTGATTCTTTGAATCAGGCGCCAAGACACGACGGCTCAGACTCAGAGATACGACGGCGTATCTGGAGATACGCCGGCGTATCCCCTACGAGAATCTGGGTCTTGGTGTTTACAAGTTAAAATCCGTATCTTTTGCTAGAAAATTACTTAGGATCCCTAAACATTATATATATTTTTTTAGCAGAGAATCTAGGGAATAAAATGGCGATTGTTGCAATATTTTATGTCACACAGTATTTGTGCAGTGGTGTTTTAAACGCAACTTTTTGTGAAAAATTTACTTTCAGGAATTAAAAAAAAATGAAAAGGTAAAGTTAGCCCAACTTTTTTGTATAATGTGAAAGATGATGTTACGTCAAGTAAATAGATACCAAACATGTCACGCTTTATAATTGCATGCACTCGTGAAATGGCGAGAAACTACCTACCTACCTCACATGTGTGATTTGAACACCGTTTTCATATGCGGGCGCAACTTCCATATGCGTTTTCTTTGTTGCGCGGGGAGGGGGGCGCTTTAAAAAAATATTTTTTTCTTATTTATTTTAATAATATTAAATTGTGTATTTTTTTCAAATTTTTATCACTTTTATTGCTGTCACAAGGAATGTAAACATCCCTTGTGACAGTAATAGGTGGTGACAGGTAGTCTTTATGGAGGGATCGGGGATCTAAAAGACCCCCAATCCCTCCTTTGCACTTCAATGTATTCAGATCGCCGAAAACGGCGATTCTGAATACTGTGTACTTTTTAAATCCGGCTCCATTGGCAGCCGAGTAACCCTAAAGTGATGGAATGACGCCGCTTCCGTGATTACATTGCGGAGACTGAATCGAAGCAGTTTACGCCTAGACGCTGGAGGCATCGGGTCTCCTGGTGGGATGGAAGGCCCAGTCAGAGCAACAGGAGGCGGTGGGAAGGGGGGGGATCTCCCCTCCCACTCCTCCGGCATAACAACCGATGCCACTCCTCCGGCATAACAACCTTTTGGCCGCATCGGTTGTTATGCCTGGATAGCCAATCGCCTGCTCTAAACAACGGTACCGGGATGATGCCTGCAGCTGCGGGCATCATCCCGGTATAACCCCCGAAAGCCGAGGACGCATACATGCGTACGCTCGTCAGGAAAGGGTTTTAAAAAGGTCAAAGCAAAGAACAGAAGACCCATCCTAACCAGCAGCTCCTATAGGGGTAGTGCTACATTATAAAATGAATATGTATGCTTTGACCATAGAACTGCTTTAACCACTAGAGTACCAGGCCATCGTCAAATGACGACTCCACGGTGACTCTGAAAATTCAACAGGACGTCAATTGACGTCCTGTATTCTTGCGGCCACTGGGGGGCGCGCGAGCGCGCCGGCGCGTCCCCGAGATGCCGATGCGCGTGCCGTACCTCACCCCCTAGTGTTAACCCCTTGAATGCCAGTCACATTTATACAGTAATTAGTGCATATTTATCGCATTAATCACTGTATAAATGTGAATGGCGCCAAAAACGTGTCAAAAGTGTCCGATGTGTTCGCCGCAATGTCACGGTGACAGTAAAAAAATCGCAAATCGCCGCCAATACTAGTAAAAAAATTAATAAAATAAAAATGCCATAAATCTATCAGCTATTTTGTAAACGCTATAACTTTTGCGCAAACCAATCAATATATGATCATTGCGATTTTTTTTATATGTAGAAGAATACATATCGGCCTAAACTGAGGAAAAAAACTTTTTAAAAAAAAAATTGTGATATTTATTAAATAAAAAAGTAAAAAATAGTGTTTTTTTTTTAAATTGTCACTCTTCTTTTGTTTATAGCGCAAAAAATAAAAACCGCAGAGGTGATCAAATACCACCAAAAGAAAGCTCAATTTGTGGGAACAAAATGATAAAAAAAAAATTTGGGTACAGTGTAGCACGACCGCGCAATTGTCATTCAAAGTGCGACAGTGCTGAAAGCTGAAAATTGGCTTGGGCAGGAAGGGGCGTAAGTGCCCAGTATGGAAGTGGTTAAGGTAAATACAACCCTTATGCTGCATACACACGATCAGGATGGAATTCCATCGGAAAAAAATAGAACATGTTCTATATCTAAACTCTGATGGAATTTATCGGAATTTCCGATGAAAAAACTCCGATGGGGCTACACACAATCGGAAAATCCATTGAACTTTTTCTCATCGAAAATTCCGATTGTGTGTACGGGGCATTAGAATGTGATGCTCCTCTCTACCCCATCCACTCAAAAAAGTAAAAGTTGGAGTCCAGACATAATCCGCAGAGTTTATTTATTAAAAATCAAGTGTTCCAGTTTACAGCAGAACGCTAACGTGATTACAAAGCTCTGTGGATTAACCACTTCCCGCCCGGCCTATGGCCGATTTACGTCCGGGAAGTGGTTCTGAAATCCTGACAGGACGTCCATGGACGTCCTGCAGGATTTCATGCCGCGCGGCGATCGGTGATGCGGGGTGTCAGTCTGACACCCTGCATCTCCGATCTCGGTAAAGAGTCTCCGGCGGAGACTCTTTACCATGTGATCAGCCGTGTCCAACCACGGCTGATCACGATGTAAACAGGAAGAGCCGTTGATGGCTCTTCCCCACTCGCGTCTGACAGACGCGAGTATAGGAGAGCCGATCGGCGGCTCTCCTGACAGGGGGGGTTCGCGCTGATTGTTTATCAGCACAGCCCCCCCTCGGATCGCCACATGGACCACCAGGGAAGCCCACCCTGGACCACCAGGGTGGGCCAAACAAAAAAAAAAAGCATGGAAAAAAAATAAAAAATAAAGTCTTAAAAAAAGAAGAAGCTTTTTTTAAAAAAAAAAAAAAGATGCCAATCAGTGCCCACAAATAAGCACTGACTGGCAACATGGGTAGATCAGTGCTGCCCCACAATGTCCATCAGTGCCACCCCACAGTGCCCATCCATGCCCAGTGCCCACCTATCAGTGCCCATCTGTGCCACCCATAAGTATCCATCAGTGCCACCCATAAGTGCTGCCCATGAGTGCCCATCTGTGCGGCCTATGAGTGCCCAGTGCCGCCCATGAGTGCCCATCAGTGCCACCCATGTGTGCCTATCAGTGCCGCCTATGTGTGCCCATCAGTGCGGCCTATGTGTGCCCATCAGTGCCGCCTATGTGTGCCCATCAGTGCCGCCTATGTGTGCCCATCAGTGCCGCATACCAGCGCCGCCAATCAGTGCCACCTCACCTGTGCCCGTCAGTACTACCTCATCGATGTCCATCAGTGCCATCTCATCGGTGCCCATCAGTGCCACCATATCAGTGCCCGTAATTGAAAGAGAAAACTTACTTATTTACAAAAAAATTAACAGAAAAAAATAAAAACGTAATTTTTTTCAAAATTTTCAGTCTTTTTTTAATTGTTGCGCAAAAAAAAATCGCAGAGGTGATCAAATACCACCAAAAGAAAGCTCTGTTTGTGGGGAAAAAAGGACGCCAATTTTGTTTGGGAGCCACGTCGCACGACCGCGCAATTGCCATTCAAAGTGCGACAGTGCTGAAAGCTGAAAATTGGCTTGGGCGGGAAGGTGCGTAAGTGCCTGGTATGGAAGTGGTTAAGTATGATATTGTGATCATTGTCCATCTTCTCGACTAGAATAAAAAAAAAAGTGAGTACAGTTATTAAAGTGGCCCATAAAATCTGAGTTTAGGAATAAGAATTCAGGTAGAATAATCCCTTCTCTCTGTGGTACATGAGAAAGACATAAACACATAGGGAGATGCTGGGGAAAAGAAGGATGAAGATAATAATGAAATCCAAGCAGTTCTTCTGCAGGTAGCTTGGTGTGGAAATGTATGCGTAACCTTCATCTCACATTCCATTCCATAAATACTGTCCTGGCAGAAACACATTCCAGCCTGTCTGTGAATAATCATGTAAGCAACTTTAATAACAGATCTTAATATTACTTGGTTGATAAATTATTGCACGGTAATTACATTGTATACGTCAAATATATAACTATGCAATCAAATTTAAAATAATGATATAATTACTAGGCCAAGTCAGAACTAATTAACGGAGATTAGATTGCCTAATAACCTTTTCAGACTGCAACCGCTATGTTCCGCTATGAGTTTTTTATATTTTCTTTCCCTTTTCAATTCCTTCCATTCACTGATTGCAGCAGGGCCAGGTTTCAGCATAACTAACAAAGGCTGTAGCCTATGGTGGCGGGGCTAAAGAAAAGTGAATATCCTGCGCTGCCAATAGTGCGATAATGGTAGCTGCTAACACAGCTTATTCAAAAAAGCAAAAGTGACAAAAAGATATATAAGTGTAGCGCTTATAGTGATATGTTAAATATCAAAATACCATAGTATATGTAATAAGAATTACACAGAAACAAATAAATGTAAAACGTAAATAAACGGTATGTACAACCCTTTAGGAAAAGAGAAGTGCCAATAAATGAATGATATAGTGTACTTGATATAATATCCAGTGAAAAACAAAGTCCGACAAAACTTAGTGTTCAAAATAATTGATAATGTTGAAGTTCATATTTTCCACATGTCATTCAAGTGAGTGAATAAGATGAAAAGATGCGTGACTTCTAAAACGATATAATCCCACCACCGATAAAAGTGCAGGCTTACCGGAACTTATTGACCACTAGTGGCATATGCCAAGAGAGGTCAATCAAGGCTTGTTATGACGGATGTCGGAAAACGATCCTTGGCCGGGAATTGTAGACCCAATTGGATGATGTATCCTTGGATGGAATAGGTCCCCAGGGACAGACTGGAAACTGTACTGGTGTAAGACTCCCAAAACCAATTGGTTCAGTGAAATAATGGTGCATGAGAGGGAGGACTCCACTGTCGCCCCATTTTTGCATGCAAGAAATCTTTACAACAGCCAAATGTAAGTTTGTCAGCTGTGAATAAACACGCAATTTTTTATCATACGGAGTTACGCTATGTGGCCACCTCTCTTTTCTCCCTCTCATGCACCATTATTTCACTGAACCAATTGGTTTTGGGAGTCCTACACCAGTACAGTTTCCAGTCTGTCCCTGGGGACCTATTCCATCCAAGGATACATCATCCAATTGGGTCTACACTTCCCGGCCAAGGATCGTTTTCCGACATCCGTCATAACAAGCCTTGATTGACCTCTCTTGGCATATGCCACTAGTGGTCAATAAGTTCCGGTAAGCCTGCACTTTTATCGGTGGTGGGATTATATCGTTTTAGAAGTCACGCATCTTTTCATCTTATTCACTCACTTGAATGACATGTGGAAAATATGAACTTCAACATTATCAATTATTTTGAACACTAAGTTTTGTCGGACTTTGTTTTTCACTGGATATTATATCAAGTACACTATATCATTCATTTATTGGCACTTCTCTTTTCCTAAAGGGTTGTACATACCGTTTATTTACGTTTTACATTTATTTGTTTCTGTGTAATTCTTATTACATATACTATGGTATTTTGATATTTAACATATCACTATAAGCGCTACACTTATATGGTGGCGGGGCTGTCAGGGGCGGCATACTACCCTCCGCCCTCCTCATTACATAATACTGTCACTAAAGGTAAGTACAGATCGGTTCAGCAGGGATCGGACAAAGTTCAGTCTGCGTGTGGCCCTCCCTGTTCAACAGAAGTGGATCGTTAAGGTCTCCAAACTGGGAAACAAATCCAGTATACCCATCTTAAAGCGGTGGTTCACCCTAAAATAGCTAAAAAAGGCTACAAAAAAATTGAAAAAAAATGTGTTTTTTTTTTATACTTACCAGAAGTGGCTGTTACTAGGCAGATCTCCTAATCTGCCTCTTCCTTGTCGGTCTCCTTTCTTCTCCTTGTCGTGCTGCCTCCTGGGAAATGGGGAGCAGTGTCTTCTGGAACCTTGTGTGTGTCCCAGGAGACATCCGCCCATTCACATAGCGCCACGCGTCTCACGCATGCACAGTAGGGAATCGGGCAGTGAAGCCGCAACGCTTCACTTCCTGATTCCCTCACCAAGGATGGCAGCGGGGCAGCCGAGACCCGAGTGATTGCTCGGCTTCAGCTGCCAACATCGTGGGCACCCTGGACAGGTAAGTGTTCTTATTAAAAATCAGCAGCTACAGTGTTTGCTGCAAAGACCGCCAGCCACGTGCGATCGCTGGCACGAGAGGCAGAACAGGGACGTGTGTGTGTAAACACATCCTAGTTCTGTTAGGAGAGGAGAGAGAGATTATGAATTTTCCTTCAAGCTGGGAACCACAATCTCTCATCTCCTATAGCGAGTCCCCTCCCCCCACAGTTAGAACACACACTGAGGGAACACAGTTAACCCCTTGATCGCCCCTTAGTGTTAACCCCTTCCTTGCCAGTGACATTTACACAGTAATCAGTGCATTTTTATAGCACTGATTGCTGTAGAAATGCCAATGGTCCCAAAAATTTTCAAAAGTGTCCGATATGTCCGAAATAATGTCGCAGTCCCGATAAAAATTGCTGACCACCGCCATTACTAGTAAACAAAAAAAAAGAAAAAAATGCCATAAATCTATCCCCTATTTTGTAGACGCTATAACTTTTGCGCAAACCAATCAATATACGCTTTTTGTGATTTTTATTACCAAAAATATGTAGAAGAATACACAAGGAAAAAAATCGCTTTTTTTAAAAAAATTCGGGCTATTTATTACAGCAAAAAGTACAAAATAGTGTTTTTTTTCAAAATTGGCGCTCTTTTTTTGTTCATAGTGCAAAAAATAAAACCTGCAGAGATGATCAAACACCACCAAAAGAAATCTCTATTTGTGGGGAAAAAAGGACGTCAATTTTTTTTGGATACAGCATCGCAAAAAATGGCCTGGTCATTGAGCAGCCAATTCTTCCAGGGCTGAAGTGGTTAAGTTAACGTGTAAATGCAAAACTTTTTTTTTTTGCTTTGGTAACAATGGGGAAGCTTATTGTTGTCTATTTTGTCCCTCTTGGGAAGTTTATACAACTATTTTTCCTGGTGATCAATGTTATTAGAACAGTTTAGAGTTGTCATGAGAGCAAGAGATGAAGGGAAATCTTCCAAAGGGGACAAATGTTCTGGCCACAACTGTCTAAGGTAGTAATTAGGGCCCCTCACTTTGGGGAGGTGTCCTCTCACTGACAGTTTCATCCGCAAGACAGGAAGTGAAAAGATATTTCTCCAGCATTATCCCTTCAGCAGAAAATTACCTAATAGGGGGACTCCAAAGCAAAATGATTTAGTTAAATATCAAAATCAATGAATCGCAACAACAAATATTCAAAAGCTGCCTATAAACAGTTAAAATCTCATGTCTCTTCTTGCAATACTAATCCAGTCTTTCAGTGCTGTTCCTCACAGAAAGCTCCAGCATAACCCATCTTCTGTGTTTCAGATATCGCCCAGTGACATTTAACCCACTGACTGTGATATCGCCCAGGCTGCCATTGACTGTGGCAGGCGCAGCACTGTGAAGGGGCTTTATGCGCTGTGGCATTAGGAGAATTTTGATTTCTCTGATCTTTTAGTCCAAACAAGACTATCTGTTACTCTATAATTCCTCTAGAGCCATTCTATGGAAGCAGTAGGTTTAAAGAGCACACCAAACTCTGGAGATAACTTCTTTATTAACGTCAGCTTTTCTTCATATATAACACTGACAATTTTGCAGCAGACAATCCATGTACAAATATGTGTAGAATAAAGTATAACAGATGGCAGTTCAACTGTTTAATCTTGTCATTCTACATAAAATGGTAGATATATTTCTTTCTTCAGTAGCTGTACTCTCACTTTAAGTTATTTAAACACTTTTAGCTAGATTCAGGTACCCTGTGCTAACTTTGCGGCGGCGTAGTTTAGCGTGTTTAGGCTACGCCGCCGTAAGTTAGCGAGGCAAGTACTTGATTCTCAAAGTACTTGCCTGCTAAGTTATGGCAGCGTAGCCTGAAGCGGGCGGGCGTAAGGGCGCCTAATTCAAATTTGTCTAAGGGGGCATGTTTTATGTTAATGGAGCTTGACCTGACGTTTTTGACGTTTTTCTTAACTGCGCGGGTGCCTACATTTTCCAGTGTGCATTGCGGCTAAGTACGCCGCACGGGCCTATTGATTTCGACGTGGACGTAAACGACGTAAATCCCTATTCGCGGACGACTTACCAAACGACCTAAAAATGTTGACGCGGGAACGGCGGCCATACTTAACATTACTATTCCATCTATTTGATGGAATAACTTTAGGCGGCCTATCTTTTACGTAAACGGCGTAAATGTACTGCGGCGGCCGGGCGTACGTTCGTGAATAGGCGTATCTACTGATTTGCATATTCTACGCCCACCGCAATGGAAGCGCCACCTAGCGGCCAGCAGAAATATTGCAACCTAAGATAGGACAGCGCAAGCCGTCGTATCTTAGATATGTTTAAGCGTATCTCTGTTTGAGGATACACTTAAACATAGGTCGGCGCAGATTCTGAGTTAGGTCGGCTTATCTGTAGATAAGCCGGCCTAACTCTTTCGGAATCTAGCTATTTATGATCTCTCTGAGGCTTAATCAATAGTTTTACTCACTCTATATTGCTGTTTGCTGGAACGTTTGCTATTGCAGTTTGATAGCAAGTTTGGAAGTGAAATTTGATGTTTGAAATTGAAATTTGATGTTTGGTGGAACTATAAGTAAACACATAACTAGTTCAGTATACAGTTCTAATCACATTATTAACAATAGGAACATATATAACTATATTAAATACCTATTTTGGCCACTTGCTTCCATAAAACAGAACTCTGACTGGTGTGTGTCTGTTCAGTTCCTCTCTCTCTGGTGTAATAAATTCTAGCAGTGTGCTGGAGAACTTTTCAGACAGAATGGCCCAGATCCACAAAGAAATTACGCCGGCGTATCTATTGATACGCCGCGTAATTTCTAAGATGCCCCGTCGTATCTTTGTTTTGTATCCACAAAACAAGATACGACTGAATGTGGGCTCGATGCGACTGGCTTACGTCTTAGTACGCCGTCGGATCTTCGGTGCATATTTACGCTGGCCGCTAGGTGGCGCTTCCGTCGAGTATGCAAATTAGCTAGATACGCCAATCCACAAACGTACGTCCGCCCGGAGCTTTTTTTTACGTCGTTTACGTAAGGCTTTTTTCAGCGTAACGTTACCCCTGCTCTATGAGGCGTACGCAATGTTAAGTAGGGACGTCGGGCCAGCGTCGAATTTTCCGTGGTGTACGTCGTATGCGTGAAACGTTTGCGAATAGGGCTTTGCGTAGAATTACGTTCACGTCGAAAGCATTGGCTTGTTGCAGGTTAATTTCGAGCATGTGCACTGGGATACCCCCACGGACGGGGCATGCACCGTTAAAATCTCATCCATTTGAATTGCGTGCCCTTACGCCAACACAGTTACACTACGCCGCCGTAACTTACGGCGCAAATTCTTTGAGGATACGGAAAATACGCTGTAAGTTACGGCGGCGTAGTGTATCTGACATACGATACGCCGGACGTATATGTAAGCAGCTGTCAGTGATAGGGCAGTCTAGTGCTGCAAGAGCAAGTGGTAAAGTAATCATATGTGTTCATACTGCAGTCAAATTGTTTATGTTTTTGTAAGTATTTATGTTTAACACTTCTGCCTCTAGAGTGTCTCCAACACCATTTTGGAGGAGCCCTGTGTTCTGATAGGCCGCACGAGATCTCGAGAGATTTGGGCGACCATCTTTGTGTGGTTTCTTTTTATAGTAAAGCTCAGGCTGGTTTTAGGCAGAACTCGTGTGGATGTAGATAGGGACAGAGACCCTGCTTGTGAGGGAGAGAGAGGAGAAGCCAGGGAGAGTGTTCCGGCCTGTGAGGGATAGTTTAGGGGTCCTACGGAGTCCTGCAGTGGTAACCTTGGTCGGATGAAAGACTCCCAGCTGCTACGGGTAATGTGTTTCCAGCCTCTTCCAATAAGCATTGTGAACTGGGGTATATAATATACTATTAAGTGGGAAGTGCCTGTGATACTCAGAAATCCACATCACTTAGAACAACAGTATCTGTACTGCATATCTGTGCCTCCATGCCTGGAGAGGAATCATTTGCCGTTTGATTGTAAAGACTGTTACTACTACCGCCTCTCGGTAATAAACGTTACATTGTTCAAAGAACTTTACGTGTGTCTCCCTCAGTGAATCGCCGCACCCCTCACCCCGCTTACATATAGATGTGCCAAGGTACGTGGATCTGGCCCAAGGAGTGTAAGGCTGGCTGTGATTGGCCAAGACTCTTGCTCAGTGTGAGATTGGCTGTGATTGGTCAAGACTCCTGCTGAATAACAAAAGCTTAACTCCAAGCTTTCTGGTTTCAATTCTGCTGGGTCTTGAGCTTACTTTACAGTCACACAACAAATCTTAAAAGGCATATTTTCTCTTTTGCTTCTGTAAACACAATATACATTTGTTACATGACATTCAAAACAAGAAAACACAGTAAATAACTTTTATCTCTCACATATGAGCATATGAACTATATTAAGGTTGTTAGCAGGTCTAGCTGTAATTGCATGTAAGTCACATACATTGGCAACCTAGGACAGGTCGTAGCTGGCCAGCTACATCGACCTGCTTATTTTCAGAAGAAAACAGCAGAGAGTGAAGCAATTTGGACCCATCCACCACTGGAGGAAAACGAGGAAGAGGATCTGTGACATGATGTGGCCATAGCAAAGATCCCTGGAAAAAAAGGATTGTTTTCAATGGGCCAGATTCACAGAGGAAATACGCCGGAGTATCTACTGATACTCCGGCGTATTTTCAAATTTGCCGCGTCGTATCTTTATTTGTAATTCACTAAAAAGATACGGTGGCTTTTGGCTAAGATCCGACAGGCGTACGGCTTCGTACGCCTTCGGATCCTAGGTGTAATTTTCCGGCGGCCGCTGGGTGGAGTTTGCATCGTTTTCCAGCGTCGGGTATGCAAATTAGCTGATTACGGCGATCCACGAAGATACGCGCGTTCGTCGCAATCTCTTACGTCGTCGCTAGTCGGTTTTTCCCATCACAAACTTAGGCCTGCTTTTTCGTGGCTTATATTTAGAACAGCCATGTTAAAGTATGGCCGTCGTTCCCGCGTTGAATTTCATTTTTTTTTTCTTTTTGCGTAAGACGTCCGGGAATACGAAACGACGTAGCGCACGTCGCCGATCAAAAAAGACGTCAGTGCACCGTAATTTCGCACAAAGCACGTCGGGAAATTTTCACACGGAGCATGCGCAGAACGTTCGGCGCGGCAACGCGCCTAATTTAAATGGTACACGCCCCATTTGAATTAGGCGGGCTTGCGCCGGACGGCTTTACGTTACACCGCCGTAAGTTTACACGCAAGTGCTTGGTGAATCAGTCACTAGCGCTGAAAACTTGCGGCGGTGTAACGTAAAGGGGATACGTTACGCCGCCGCAGATATCTGTGAATCTGGCCCAATGTTTTTTTCAGGGAGTTTCAAATAAAGAGAGGGGTGTGTTGGGCTAAGCTAAAGTTCTACTTTAAAGCAAAAAACAAGAAATTGGTTATTTAAAAATGTCTTTGTGTAGTATAAGAGTAAAATACTGTCAAACATAGGGCCAGATTCACTTAGAATCGCAAGTTTTCATCGCAAGTGCCTGATTCACAAAGCACTTGCGATGAAAACTACGCCGGCGGCCTCCGGCGCAAGGCGGGCCAATTCAAATGGGCGTGTGCCATTTAAATTAGGCGCGCTCCCGCGCCGGACCTACTGCGCATGCTCCGTTTCGCAAATCCCGTCGTGCTTCGCGCACCGTGACGTCATTTTTTCGAACGCCGACGCGCGTAGCGTACTTCCGTATTCCCGGACGTGTTACGCAAACGACGTTCATTTTTTAATTTCGACGCGGGAACGACGGCCATACTTTAGACAGCAATACGTTTGCTGACTAAAGTTAGGGCACCTAAAACGACGACTAACTTTGCGACAGGAAACTAGACTAGCGGCGACGTAGCGAACGCGAAAATCCGACGCTGGTTTACGACGCGAACTCCACCCAGCGGTGGCCACGGTATTGCATTCTAAGATCCGACAGTGGAAAACTATTACACCTGTTGGATCTTAGGGATATCTATGCGTAACTGATTCTATGAATCAGTCGCATAGATAGAAACAGAGATACGACGGCGTATCAGGAGAAACGCCGTCGTATCTCTTTGGTGAATCTGGCCCATAATTCCTTTTAAGTCAGTTATCTATTAGGTGAACTACCCTTGTGACCTGACATTTAATGAACCGACTAGCATGTCAATAAAGGTCAGAAGGAGCAATCACACAAGTGTAATCCGATCACAGTGTTAAAAAAAAAAAAAAAAAATCATAAAAAATGTAAGTCAAATATAGATGTTACATTTGCTGAGCATTTTTTTAATGTTGTCAGCAGGTATTAGAATCATAATGAATGGAGCAGGAAGAAGTTAAAAGGACTAATAAAAAAATAAAAACAAAAAAATCAGACCCACAGGCATGTTCTTAATACAAAAAAAAAACATTTAGTAGACTTTGATATCTTTAAGGGTAAATAGGAGAGGATTGTTTATTTAAATATGCTTTTTGGATCCAGACATGAGTAGATAATTAATTATTATTGACAGATCTGCGTTTTTGTGAACTGATAAAGGTCCTTAGGGGGTGTATTTTGAGTAGTTTGGTTTATTTAATTTAGTGTGCTTTGCATTTTGGGTTTTTACTTTTTTGTTTGCTGTCAGTTGCTTATCATTTTTACCTTACTGTTTTTTTCTACTGCCTTTGTTTTCTTTTTGTGATATAAAATGTAAAATAATGATGCTGATGAGAGGTAATTTTTAATCACAATCACTTAAGCATCTGCAACTTAAGTAGCCTTTTAAAGCCATGTGTCACCCTAATTCCCCCCCCCCCCCATTGACTCCAATACATTACTCTAAAATGGCAAAATTGTGACAAAATCTTGAAGGGGTAAGAAAAGTTCGCTCATCCCTTACTACTGGAAGGTAACAGGCACCACGGTATATAGTAGGTGATGCTATAACCATATATTAAATCAATTAATCATCACAGGTATTCAGTAATAAGGACTATTGACCAGAATATATCTTATCAGAGCATTAAAACTTTATGATGTTGGACAAAAATCAATAAAGTTTTCTTCTAAGCATCTTGTGAGAACAATCAATGTGTATAACAGCAGAATATAAAAACTACATGGCTTCTTTATTATTTTATAAAGCTTGTTTAAAATAATAATGTGGTGTGCAACTAATCACGCAAATATGTGTTTCTTTTGAACATGTACAGTATGTATGGGAAGGCTCCTTAGATTTTAGTTTGCCCATTATAAGGTAACACGCTTACCTTTATTATTTGTGTGACCATGTATAAAACAAAAATAACTTTTAATATGTGCGCCACCAAAAGCTTCCACTCCACCTATGTACCACACATAAAGGCTTACTGGAGGAACGTGACCTCCAATGGTGGTCAAAATGCACCTGATAGTCATAGCAGTAGCCAATATGGGCATAGGATTCCAAAAACATCTATTCACGATCCCCCTCCAACGGCCATATGTACATATAAAGAAAAAAGGAAGAGCCCCATGCCCCACATAGTATAAAATCCGATGGCAACATTTATTAAAAAAATCGTTAAAACAACTCACATAGAATGAATAGGATGATAAATGACAACGTTACACATTCTCCATATTTCAGGATCCGATTGTATGCGTGGAAATGTTACAGCGCCCGACTTCGTCCAACTTTAGATACAGACTGTTAAGTTGGACATTGTTTAATGGTTAACATTACAAATCCCTATTATCTGTCATATATGTTATTTGTATAAGTATAATTAAAAAGGAGTTAATAGGGGGGCGTGGCTGGATGTGATCGCGGCAGGACTTGTCTTCTCAGAGCTCAGGCTTCTCTCCGATAATTTATCCTGTTTTCGGCTGCTGGATCGATCGGTTCGCATCGTGGTGGTGTTTCCCGGCTGGGGGAGCTACAGAGGAACACAGATGCCTTCCTCGTCTTCTAAAAAACAGAAGGAGCAGCGTACCCAGCCTCCGATGGATCAGCGGCAGCTCTGCTTGCAAGGCAGCAAGGCGGTTAGCTCCGCCCACGCCATCTTGGTTCCCAGCTCCTCTGTACAGCACGCCAAATCTCTCCCAGCTAAGATGGCGCAACAGCAGAGTGCAACATCGCAGGTACCCGAGGCTTCTACTTCTTTACCGCAGGAGATTGAGGTAGACACCGCAGTCATAACGGGTCCGATCCTGGAGGCCATTGCGGCTTCAAAGACTGAGTTCATGGATCGCATAGACTGCCTGGCGACGGAATGCAATCTCATTCGCCATGACTTGGATAAGATTAGGGGCAGGCTGACTACTGCTGAGGACCGTATCTCAGTGGTTGAAGATGTTTCCCATGCCCAAAGCTCTCAACTGTCGGAGCTCCAGGATATAGTCCAGTCCCTGCAACACAGGGTGGATGACGCCGAAGACCGCCAAAGGAGGAATAACATCAGAGTGGGGGGATTACCTGAGGGGGCAGAGGGGGCGGCCACCGCTACTTTTGCGGAGCAATTTTTAAATCATTACTGGGTTTGGGGGATCTATGTCCTAAAGAAGACATAGCGGCCGTGGTGGGAGCGATTGTAAACTCCAGACTGGATTATGCAAACGCCCTTTACCTCGGACTCCCAAAGTACCAAATCGCTCGTCTGCAAGTCGTTCAAAATACGGCCGCCAGACTAGTGACTGGGAAAAAAACATGGGAATCAATCTCACCTTCACTGAGATCCCTTCATTGGTTGCCAGTAAAAGACAGAATTGCTTTTAAAGCACTCTGTCTAACGCATAGATGTTTCTATGGGAACGCTCCCCATTATCTGTGCGAAAAAATAAAAGCTCACAACTCCAATCGCGTTCTGCGATCCGCCAACCAAAATCTGCTTCAGATACCGAAAGCCAATTACAAGTCCAAAGGAGAAAGAAGATTCGCGGTCCAGGGTCCCAGACTATGGAATGCTTTACCAACCAGCATTCGGTTGGAGGAAAACCATTTAGCATTCAGGAGAAAGATCAAAACTCATCTCTTTTGATATCAAAGGAGACAGGAACAACAAGCGCCCAGAGGCGATTTGGTTCGCATGTACTGCACTATATAAGTTATTCATTCATTCATTCCCCCCCACATATATAGATTTAGGTTAAACCATGTTAATTTGGTTTCTGGATCGGCCCTGCGTGGCCACTGTTGGGGTGGGTATGTTGCCTACCTTGTGGTGGGTTCAGTGTTGTGTTTGTTTTGTCTTGTTTGAAAACTTAATAAAAATAATTTATAAAAAAAAAAAAAAGGATGAGTTAATAGAAGCATAACAAATAGTCATGTTTCACACTGCATAAGTATACTAGCAGTTCAAAATAAGGGTCATTAGGGACCTGTCCAAGGGACATGTCTCTTACTGACCACCATAAGACAATCAAGCAGAGGATAAGAAAATAAAGAGAGAAAACAGATGCAAAAGTTGGGTTCTGAGTCCAATTTTAATTCTAGTCACCCTTTTGGACTAACGTCAAGGATACCGAGGCGGTAATGAGTAACAACTTTACAATGTTGAGCTATACAGGAAAAGATAAAAAAAAATTATACTCCATTATTGATAGAAGATTAGATAGGAAGGACAGCTGGAGGCCTTTATGTCATTTGAATTGTCTGGATTTGGTGGGTGATGTGCATCCACAGGTTTACTTTAAAGGAGTTGTAAAGTTTTTTGTTTTTTCTAAATAGGTTCCTTTAAGCTAGTGCATTGTTGATTCACTAACCTTTTCCTTTGATTTCCCATGTTTTTTTTCTTTGTTTGAATTTCTCACTTCCTGTTTCTCCTCAGTAAGCTTTCCCCCGTCACCTGGCTGGGGGTTAGTCAGCCAGAACAGCTTACTGAGGAGGAACAGGAAGTGAGAAATTCAGACAAAGAAAACGAAGAAAAAAAACATTTAGAAGGGAAATGGAAGGAAAAGGTAAGTGAACCAAGAATGTACTACCTTAAAGGAACCTATTTAGAAAATAAAAAACAAACCTTTACAATCCCTTTAAAGCGGGGGTTCACCCGTACATAACACTTTTTCCCCTTAGATGGATGCTCGTTTTGTCTAGGGGAATCGGCTAGTTGTTTTAAAATATGATCCGTACTTACCGTTTACGAGATGCATCTTCTCCGCCGCTTCCGGGTATGGGCTGCGGGACTGGGCGTTCCTATTTTGATTGACAGTCTTCCGAGCGGCTTCCGACGGTCGCATCCATCGCGTCACGATTTTCCGAAAGAAGCCGAACGTCGGTGCGCAGGCGCAGTATAGAGCCGCACCGACGTTTGGCTTCTTTCGGCTACTAGTGACGCGATGAATGCGACTGTCGGAAGCCTCTCGGAAGACTGTCAATCAAGAAGGAACGCCCGCTCCCGAAGACCCATACCTGGAAGCGACGGAGAAGATGCATCTCGAAAACGGTAAGTACGGCTCATATTTTAAAACAACTAGCCGATTCCCCTAGACAAAACAGTTCAGTATTAACTTCAAACGTACTCCATGTCCACCCAAATTGGTTTTCAGTTCTATATACAGCGGGGTGGGTTCAGTGTTCTAGGATTATTACTGTGGTTTTTATCAGGGCTCAGGTTATGTTTTTGGTTGCTGGATATTTTCCCTCACTTTTTATTGGGACAATAAATAAGGTAAATCCCTCAGAGCCCTGGATAGTAAGTCCTAAAACCATCTAAACCACTCTATTTAAATTTTTGGCTTCAATTAACCCCTTTGTGCCTAAGGGTAAAATAAATTTTAATGCCTAAGCCCAATTTTGCAACTTTGACATGTTTAAGTAAAAGCGTAAAAGCGTACATATCATCACAACTACTTTGTGCATCTAGGTGGATTATACCTTGCTTTTTTCAGGACAAAATTGACTTTCATTTAATGGTAAATGGTAATGAATATCTCCTTATTTTCTTTATAATATCTAAGGAAAACTGGCCCAAAATAATATATATATATTTTAAATGTAACTGTATATTTCTTTCTACTACCATAACCTACCACCAAAGAACAACTCATCCTGACCATCGCAGAAATACCACATAGGTGTATGCTAGTTGATGCTTGTACCCGTAGTACAGCCCAGAAACAATAATGTGCATTTTGTTTTTCTTTATATTTTTAATCCTACATAAAAAACACTGACACTAACTGACATGGATACTAATTAATTTAAAAAAATCCTGTCCAAAAAAATACTGACCCTGACCCAAACACTAACCCTGGGGCTGACCTAGAGTGAACCTTGATCTATTTTTTTTTTTTTCATTATTATTATTATTATTTTTACAAACACTTTTTGTGTGCTCCCAGCACAAAAGGAGATGAGCAAAAATGTGGCACCACTCAAAAAAAAACAGTCCAGGGGGCCCGTATATTTGCATACGGTCAACATGAAAGCGTTATTATATAACTAAAGGCAAAACCTTGATTTTAGATTTGGATAGAGTAGCGAAGGGTTAGACTCACTGTCAGGTTTTTAATCTCTCTAATTGTCCAGATTACCAATATTCCTCTGAATGGAAGTGAAGGTAGATCCAAAATTTTGAATTGCCACTGGAACAAAAATTGTGGCAAAATCTTCTAAATACACTTGTTGCTAGTGTAGCACCCTCTAGTGTACTAGGGGTTGTATTGCAGCCAGTGGCACAGGGAACATTTCACGAGTAGAAGGAAAAATGGATTCAATAAAATTTCAGCAAATTTTGGATGGTAACTTGATGCCATCTGTGAAAAAGCTGAAGTTAAAGAGAGGATGGCTTCTACAAATGGATAATGATCCTAAACACACCTCAAAATCCACAGGGGATTACATCAAGAGGCGTAAACTGAAGGTTTTGCCATGGCCTTGTTGTATGTTGTATCTCGCGCCAATAAATTAAATTAAAATAAAATTAAATTAATTTATATATAGTGTTAAGCTGCTACCCAGTAATGATCAAAAGATTATGCAGTGTAAAATTGTGTGGAGATGGGTGCGCTAATAAATAAATATATTTTGTGATACATAATTGAAATTCGTAAACAAATATATATAAAACACCTGTATTTACTATAGTAAAAAGTCCTGTAAGAGTGAACTATGTACCAGTGATAAGTTGCACAAGTAGCTGTGCCGAATAAATGGAATAGATAAATACTTAGAAACTGTGAAAATGAACCAAGTTCTAATAAGTAAGTAATATCATTCAAGTGAAAGTCTATTGTCCCAATTGATTCCTCAAACGGTGAAAGAGATTTGCATGCTGTTGAATCAAAAATGAAGTAAAGTGCTGCGTGCTATGTTTTCAGATAAAGCGATGTTTCCACCTTCACCTTTAAAACTATCACCAAACTGTGAGAATTAGATGGCTCCTTACCAGATATTAATGTCCCTTACTTTGTTACCAAAAAAGGGAACATTAAAGCTTGTGACAGGATCACCTGCTAATGATAATAACGTCCTGGCAGTGATGCTTGCGTTGTTGGTTGGATGCCCGATTTATGCATGTAAAACAAAGGTAATGCCATACATAGTGTAATTTGTTTTTTATTTAAAATGTAAAGTAGAGGGAGCCAAGTGGCCGCCTACCATTTAGGGTGCCTTGAACCCGGCACTGGGGCTAGCTCGCGTAGTAGCGGAAAAGAGGTCCTGGATACTGGATACTGGATGCCGCGCTCGTTGTCCGGGCGTGCGTTCCACCTCGGCTTGTGCTAGGAACCAGCAATGCAGGTTGGTGCATTGCTGGTTCCTAGCACAAGCCGAGGTGGAACGCACGCCCGGACAACGAGCGCGGCATCCAGTATCCAGTATCCAGGACCTCTTTTCCGCTACTACGCGAGCTAGCCCCAGTGCCGGGTTCAAGGCACCCTAAATGGTAGGCGGCCACTTGGCTCCCTCTACTTTACATTTTAAATAAAAAACAAATTACACTATGTATGGCATTACCTTTGTTTTACATGCATAAATCGGGCATCCAACCAACAACGCAAGCATCACTGCCAGGACGTTATTATCATTAGCAGGTGATCCTGTCACAAGCTTTAATGTTCCCTTTTTTGGTAACAAAGTAAGGGACATTAATATCTGGTAAGGAGCCATCTAATTCTCACAGTTTGGTGATAGTTTTAAAGGTGAAGGTGGAAACATCGCTTTATCTGAAAACATAGCACGCAGCACTTTACTTCATTTTTGATTCAACAGCATGCAAATCTCTTTCACCGTTTGAGGAATCAATTGGGACAATAGACTTTCACTTGAATGATATTACTTACTTATTAGAACTTGGTTCATTTTCACAGTTTCTAAGTATTTATCTATTCCATTTATTCGGCACAGCTACTTGTGCAACTTATCACTGGTACATAGTTCACTCTTACAGGACTTTTTACTATAGTAAATACAGGTGTTTTATATATATTTGTTTACGAATTTCAATTATGTATCACAAAATATATTTATTTATTAGCGCACCCATCTCCACACAATTTGCCATGGCCTTCACAATCTCCTGATCTCAACATAATTGAAAATCTATGGATAGACCTTAAAAGAGCAGTGCGTGACAGACAGCCCAGAAATCTCAAAGAACTGGAAGACTTTTGTAAGGAAGAATGGGCAAAGATACCTCAAACAAGAATTGAAAGACTCTTGGATGGCTACAAAAAGCGTTTACAAGCTGTGATACTTGCCAAAGGGGGCAGTACAAGATATTAACTCTGCAGGGTGCCCAAACTTTGGCATTTTTTTGTTTTCTGTCATTTTAAAAAAGTGTAAATGATGGAAATAAAATCTAACTTTTTTTGACATATTATAAGAATGTCTAATCTGTAATGTTATGCCTTTTGGAGATTTTTCCATCTTTCCTTGGCTTCATTATGCACATTAATATTTTTTTTTACCTGGGGTGCCCAAACTTTCGATCCTCACTGTAAGTGGTTAAACTTCCTGCAATTTACACACAGACATTTGCTCTACGGAGGAAGTTAGTTACAATGTTTCATGCTGTTACAAACTTGGCAGACTGCCCGGATTTTTTCTTTAGGGCTCTTTCACACATGCTAAAGGGACATACATTGATCCCTATGAGATTGCGGGTGTCAGCAGATGAACATCCGCTGACGCCCGATCTCATCTGGGACCGCAATCCTCTGATTCTGCAGATGGAGGAAAACCCGTCTGCGGATCGGATCGGGTGAACACAGACAGACGGTCCGTGTTTATCCGATCCCCCAATAGGGGAGAGCAGAGATCTGACAGGGCGGTCCCTGCACAGTGTGCGGGGACCGCCCTGTCATCTTCCGGCTCAGCAGGGATCAGCGGAGCGATCCCCGCTGAGCAAGCGGAGGTTCACAGGGCGGATCATCACGGATCCGTCCCGTGTAAAAGAGCCCTTACACACACAGAAGTTTATCCCTTTGATCTAAGAAGGAGGCATTAGTTACAATGGGCCAGATTCACAGCCGAGATACGACTGAGTATCTCAGATACTCCGTCGTATCTCTCAGAGTATCTATGCGACTGATTCATAGAACCAGTTACGCATAGATATCCCTAAGATCCGACAGGTGTAATTGTTTTACACTGTCGGATCTTAGGATGCAGTACCGCGGCCGCCGCTGGGGGGAGTTTGCGTCGTAAACCAGCGTCGGGTATGCAAATTAGGAGTTACGGCGATCCACAACGGTTTTTCGCGTTCGCTACGTCGCCGCTAGTCTAGTTTCCCGTCGCAAAGTTAGCCGTCGTTTTGGGTGCCTTAACTTTACACAGCACACGTATGTGCTGTATAAAGTATGGCCATCGTTCCTGCGTCGAAATTTAAAAATTCACGTCGTTTGCGTAAGAAGTTCGGGAATACGGAAGTACGCTACGCACCTTGCCGTTCGAAAAAATGACGTCACTTTGCGCAAAGCACGGCGGGAATTTCGAAACGGAGCATGCGCAGTAGGTCCGGCGCGGGAGCGCGCCTAATTTAAATGGCACACGCCCATTTAAATTACACGGGCTTACGCCGGAGGCCGCCAGCGTAGGCTTTCATTGCAAGTGATCTGTGAATCAGGCACTTGCGATGAAAACTTGCGGCGGTGTAACGTATCTACGATACGTTACGCCGCCGCACTTCTACCTGAATCTGGCCCAATGTTTCCTGTTAAGAACTTGGCAGACTGCCTGGATATTTTCTTTTGACAGTTGAGTGAGCAGATAAGTCTCTCCACTTGTTATATAAAATAATCAATTAATTGTGCAGCTCTATTCTGTACTCAAAGTGCACTGACCACTTCCCAGAAACATAATTTCCTGCTTGTGTGATTGGCTCACCAATATTCCCAGAAGTCTGCCTAAGATACAAGTCAGATTTCAGACATCCCCTGCAACAAAAAAATCATTTTTGGTGGGATACTTCCTGTAGAAACATAAAGGGATGCAGGCCCAGCAGATTTCCTCATTAGTGCTGTGCAGGTGCACACCTGATAGATAATTATGAAACCACTAGACCTACTCAGCACAGAGACTTTCAGGAACATACAGGGATTTCCTCAGAATAACAAAAAATAGGAATATGCAACAAAGGTTGTTATAATCCTTGCAATGTACATAGATCATCCAGAGGGGAATGTTTTTTTCTCAACAAAAATGGAGTTACGCTTTAAAATCATTACCCCTAAAATAGAGACAGATTTAGGTAAAGAGGAGAAATTGGTTCATGGAGGATCCTACCAAATCCCTCCCCACTTGTACCTTTTTTCTTTTCCCATCCACCAACTATTATACCTACCTTTAGCCTACCCTTTTCATGTCCTAAAATCAGAAAACCAACCTGCACATTGACCATGACCCATCAACTCCATGAATATGTTAATTGTCCTCTGTACTACCTATTGTATGCAGAAATTCACAGTATGAGGATGTGACTCACATTGTACTTAATGTCTGAATTTTGAATAAATAATGCATAAAAAAAGACATATTTCCATATCTGATGCTGAAGGTAGAGAGTAGAGGATGGACTGTTCAATGACAAATCTCTGTGATCTTCTCCGCAGCACAAAGTCCTCTTTGTTGGGCACTCTGATTTTCTCTAGAGAACAATCACTTCAGAATGGGAAACTACCACATGGCTTTGATGACAAACAAAAAAGGTTCTTTTTGGTTTTAAATAAGGCTGGACATCTTGTCTGAATCACAGGGAAATAATTTGTAAGTAGAAACATAACATAGCTCTTTGATCTGGAAGTCTGGCCTTGTAGTTGTTAGTCTGCATTCTGCTTGTAGCTCACTACTTTGTATGTTTAAAATTGAAAAGGTCACACAAGACTATTCTCTTTATGATGCCCACCTTTCATGGGTCTTCAAATATAGATGACACATGGCTTTGCAAAATGTCTGAAAGACGTCAATGTACTTGGCTGCAGATGGTGAGTTGAGTGGAATAAAGAGTCATAAGAAGAAAATTAGTTAAATGATGAGTGGTCCATCAAAAGTGTCTCTTTAACCACTTGCCACTCGCAATAACCTGGTTTGCGCAAAAGTTATATTGCCTACAAAATAGGGGACATAATGATTTTTTTTTTTTTTTTTTTACTAGTAATGGCGGGGATCTGCGTTTTTTTCGGGACTGCGACATTATAGCGGACACATCGGACACGTTTTTGGAACCATTCACATTTATACAGTGAACAGTGCTATAAATTTGCATTGATTACTGTATAAATGTGAGTGGCAGGGAAGGGGTTAACCACTAGGGGGCGGGGAAGGGGTTAAATGTGTATCATGGGTGTGTTCTAACCGTGGGGGGTGACTGGGGGAGGTGACTGATCTGTGTCCCTATGTACAAGAGACACAGATCAGTCTCCTCTCTCCCTAACAGGACGTGGAGCTCTGTGTTTACACACAGAGCTCCACGTCCCTGCACAGTTACTGGGCAATCGCAGGTGCCCGGCGGCCATCGCGGCCGCCGGGCATGCGCACGGTGTTCCCAGTGGCGCGCGCCCCAGAGGCTTTAAAAGACAGGACGTCATATGACGTCCTGTCGGAACAATAGAGCATTCCGCCCGCCGTCATTTGACGGCGGGCGGATGTCAATTGGTTAAGGTTTAAGATAAGCCATTTAACACTGAAAGGGGTGATTACAATGGTCATCTTTTATTCATTTATTTAAAACCCTTATACCAAAAAAAAACAAAAAACCTGTTGCTGTAACTGCTTAAAAGGTGTTAGCTGCACAACTTTAATGTGTTATTCAAGTCCATATAAATCTGCTAGTGAATCTAACACTACCCTATCCCCAGCTTAGTGCAGTAGGTGTGCCAAGTATGCCTGGGCACATCCTAATCATCCAGTGTGGCACAGATTCCCCCTGTTGCCCAGGCCCCACTTCCCTACTGACAACTTCCATGTTTTTATCAAATATTAAATGTTTGTTTACATTTATTTATAACAGTGTGTGTATATATATATATATATATATATATATATATATATATACACACACACACACACAAGTGCGTTTGAGCTTTGGGGTACACGCCTTAATGCAATGCGGCGCACACCTATGATCCCCAGAGGGACATTTCTGATGTCCGAAGATGTCTGTGTTGCTTCTCCATTCAGAGTGAAGACATCCAAAAACAGGAAGGGTGTTACTGGCCAGACCACCAGATAAAAATAAAGGGTAAAATAGCCTAAAAACAAATGCAGCCACCACGTTTTAGTATTGGTAAGCTGCAATACATAAAATGTTTTGTTTTTTTGGTTTCGATAGGCTTTGTATTTTAACCCTCATTGCCCACAAAAGCTTATTCATATTGCATAATATTTGCATGGCTTATGCATAGTATCCCCCCTTCTAGGCTATATGAGCCAGCCTGACATACAGTCTACCTCCTATCCATTTCTACACAGGTGCATAATAACCATATGGACATAGAGTTGATAATAACACTGTACTAACTCAGTGCAAACTGGGCAAAGTGAAGCTATGTCTAAAATGGACCTTGCATGAACTTATCCTTTGGACCTCCACTCTCCATGTAAAAATGCAGAACTAATAAAAAAAAAAGAACAACAAAAACAGAAAAGTGAAAAATATGCTTATTTTACACTGCAGCATCTGCTTATGTGTCTAGGCAAAGGCTACATCACAAACTTTCTAGCGAGATCGTGGGAAAGCTGAGGATCCCAAATATGATTGAAGATGCCACTTCCAAACCCATCCCTATTGTCTCATTTTCTTAGGCACGGATTCACGTAGAAGCGCGCATCTTTGTGCGGGCGTAATGTATCCTATTTACGTTACGCCTCCGCAACTTTGACAGGCAAGTGCCGTATTCTCAAACCAAAGTTGCGGCGGCGTAGCGTAAATAGGCTGGCGTAAGCCCGCCTAATTCAAATGTGGAAGATGTGGGCGTGTGTTATGTAAATTTTATGTGACCCCACGTAAATGACACTTTTTACGAACGGCGCATGCGCCGTCCGTGAAAGTATCCCAGTGCGCATGCTCCAAATTAACCCGCAAGAAGCCAATGCTTTCGATGTGAACATAAATGACGCACAGCCCTATTCGCGAATGACTTACGCAAACGACGTAAAACGTGAAAAATTTTGTTCCGACGTCCATACTTAACATTGGTACGCCTCATCTACGCCTCATATAGCAGGGGTAACTTTACGCCAGGAAAAGCCTAACATAAACGGCGTATCTGTACTGCGTCGGCCGGGCGTACGTTTGTGAATTGGCATATCTAGCTGATTTACATATTTCTAGGCGTAAATCAGCGTACACGCCCCTAGCGGCCAGCGTAAATATGCAGTTAAGATACGACGGCGTAAGAGACTTACGCTGGTCGTATCTTAGTGAAATTTTGGCGTATCTGATTCTTTGAATCAGGCGCCAAGATACGACGGCTCGGACTCAGAGTTACGGTGGCTTATCTGGAGATACGCCGGCGTAACTCGTACGAGAATCCGGCCTCAATGTACAAATGCAATGTGACAGTATTTATTCCTATGAGCAAACTTTTGTAGCAGGATGACTGGAATTTTCACAGCAGAATGAAGGCCGGAGTGATTGTGTACGTGTGCTCCAAAGGGTAAGTCCAACTAAAACTGATATTTCTGGTTTAGCAGATACTAAAGCATTAAACCCCTTGAGAGTTTCTTATACTATATCTCTAAAGAACTTTAGCCTTGATATGTCCATGCTTGAGTTCTTTGGTTTGCACACTTGCGGTGCTCATTATTATTATTAATATTATACAGGATTTATATAGCAGCAACAGTTTACGCAGCACTTTACAACTTGAGGGCAGACAGTACAAATACAATACACTTTAATACAGTAGGAATCAGAGGGCCCTGCTCCTTAGAGCTTACAGTCTAAAAGGTAAGGTCAAGAGATAATAACTGTGGGGGAATGTGCTGATGGAGAAGATAAACATACAGTTGTAAGGTGGTGGCCAGATAGGCTTCTCTGAAGAGATGAGTTTTCAGGGATCATCTGAAAGTGGATAAAGTATGAGAAAATCGGAACAGATTGGGGTAGAGCATTCCAGAGGATGGGAGAGGCTCTGGAGAAGTCCTGGAGGCGAGCATAGGATGAGGTGACAAGGGAGCTTGAGAGCAGGAGGTCTTGGGAGAAGCGAAGAGAAGATTTGGTTCATTATATAAGGATCCCACTCTCACCACAGGATGTTATTTATAGATAATGCAAAAGAAGGAGCTAGAACATGTAAAACTGGAAGGAAAAAAACAAAAACTCCCAGACAGACAGAACTGGTGTTTGGATTTAGGTGTTGAAGTTACCCATGTGGATGTATATGCCCGGGTATGTCCCCAAAACTCATTGAATTGAGGAAGCTACTTGTTGGAGTAGTGAACATTACAAAACCAGTTCAGATGAATGTGACTAACAACTACAGGCTATATAATGGCTTTGATAATTGAAAAGCTTAAGGGCTTGCTCACATGGGCGGCTTTAGCGCTGCCCCCTTAAGCTGCACCAGTTAGTGGCCATTTTTTTTTTCCACATACATGTCGTGTTCAGTGGGCAGTACTGCTGCCAAATGCAACTTATCCAAGTGAATAGGACCGCACCGCAATTATCCTGTGCGGTAGTGTGGGTCTTTGGTTAAAGCAAGTTGTGAGAAGGCAACATATCGCTTCTCAGTTGCCTGTTAACCGCTGTCTAAAAAGGTAACCCACAGTGGATGTTTTTCAGAGGTGCGGGCTGACCAAGATGTCAATCATCTATCACTTCCTATATAATAGCTGAAGGGTAATGGAGGACACAAGCAGGGGTTGTTGATAAAACAGGGTACCCCTCATAGTAGGATTGCATGCTGGATTGTTTGCCTAAGTGGAGCCTAAATCTGGTTTCACCTTCTACTTTTAACCCAGGAACTGTAATACAGAAAAGCTCACAGTTTATCCAATAATGGATCTGGGGAATAAGTGCTAAATACATGGCTAAACAAAAGGAAATAAAACTCTTTTGTGTGCAAAGAAATTTCCATCTCCTTTTTCCTCTACACTTTATCTATATATGCCTGCATTGGGAAAGATTTATAACTGAATGTTCAGTTTTGGCAGTATATTTGTCCATTTGACTGTGCACCTCATTTATATTACATCATAGATAGTATAAGTGTAATGTAATCTGTAATGTTCTGTAAAAGGATTATGCTTTCTGTTGGACCTAGAGGTCTTTTCAGTTTATTTTTCTGTGAGCTAATTCTTCTCTTACAGACGTGTTCTCAGTCTGGGAATAGATTCACTTCACAACGTGTCAACACTTTGTGTTGGATTCTATGTATGGAAGCTCAGAAAGACCTGCAGCAAATTCGAAGTAAGTATAGAGGATCACTTTATAATGCTTTGACCTCTTATGAACTAGGTGTAGGACTACCTCCAAAAGAGCTGCAAGTTAAGATGGGCCCTCTGTTCTTAGCCTTGACCTCCCCAAGAGCCTCTGCCCCATAGGCGTGCGCACAGGGTGTGCCAGGTGTGCCCAGGCACACCCTAATCACCCTATGCAGCACAGATTTCCCCTACTGCCCTGGCTCCCATCTTTCCCCCTGCAGAGTTGGCAGCTTCCCTCCTCTTCTATCGGCTGTTGCTCCTGGGATGTTTTAGGAGTGGGGAAGGGGTCAATAAATATGTAATTTACCGACCCCTTCCCTTTCTAAATGAACACCGTGAGCGATCGGTAGTGTGTGTTTGGGCTTTGGGGTGCACACCCTAATGCAATAGGCTGCGCACACCTATGCTCTGCCCCCTGACACACTTGGTTAAGTTAATACAAACAAACACACTGGAACACAGCAAATAATTCCTGTTACCCAATGCCAGAGTTACGGTATTTATCGGGGTATTGCGCGCTCCGGCGTATAGCGCGCACCCCTAATTTTGACCCTAAAATCCTGTAAAAAAACATTTTATTACATTTTACTACTTACAGTTTTGGTGTCTTGCGCGGCGTCTATCGGCGGCCTCGTCCGGTCTGGCGTCAGTCTGCGGCCTCGGTGGTGTCCTCCCGGCTTCTCCCGCGATGTCTTCATGTCGAATCCCCGCTTCCCGCGCTCAGTTTGAAGCCTCCGCCGACGTATACCGAGCGCAGTACACTCGGGTATATTCAGCCAGGCTCGGATTCTCACGCATAAACGTCACAGAGCGTGACTACGAGCGAAGCCGAGCCTGGCCGAATGTACCCGAGCGTACTGCGATCGGTATATGTCGGCGCAGGCATTCAAACACGGTGCGGGTGCGTATCAGCGTATATCGCGCACCCATGATTTTGCCCTGAAAAAGGTGCGCGGTATACGCAGATAAATACGGCAGCTTAAAAAAACTGACACCAGGCAAGTAATAGGGGTAAACTCAATGTATTATTTTCTCAGAGATTTAATAACTCCACAAGTACAAGCAAAATAGTTATAGGGGTACACAGTCCAGCACACTAAATGGCTAACAAAAAAAACTAGGCATAAGAGGCGAAGGACATTTGAGTTGGCAGGAATAGTAGCAGTGCCAACGCTGAATGCAAAAACAGACAGTAGTAAAACAATAACAGGGTTATACAGCTGGTACATACTAATGGTGGTTGTGCTAGGCCTTGACCAACTTGGTAAACATAGTAAAAATTAAAACAAAAGTGTAGTATTATGAGGAGAACTTGTAAAGGGGGGCAATCTCTAAGGTTGTTATTTGGCCGGCTAACCTCAGGGCCCTTTTTTAAGTGTGTTGACACACTTACGATAGTCCTTAAAGTGGAGTTCCACTCAGTTTTGTGTTTATTAGAGTCAGCAACTACAAAAAGTGGAGCTGCTGACTTTTAATAAACACAAACTCCCCTGTCCAATGGGTCCAGCAATGCGGCCGCCCAGGCCCTCAGTTCTCTATCGCTGGCACCAGCATCACAAGTGTGGGCACCCAGCTGTCAAAACTAGGTACCCACTCTCCCCCCCCCCCAAAAATGACATGCCAAATGTGGCATGTAGGGGGTGAGGAGTCCTTAAAGTGAAAGTTACACTTTTGGGGGGAACTCCACTTTAAGTATGCATGCAATTAAGTGGCGGAGGGTGCAATGTAGATTGTGGTATGAGAAACAAACTGGGCCAGAGGGGGCGGTGATGTACTATGGCCGCAGTTCATAGGCAGCAATTGTGTGGCATAGATATTGAAGGTGATAATATAGAGAATGAAGTGGTGCAGAAAGCATACTACAGACGTCCTACTCTCACTAACTTGGATACTGTTGACAGTACAAGTGGGCCAATGGCCCTCTCACCAACTTCCAGAGGTAGCAATAGACTTTTAAATATGGAAGGGGCCCCTTTGGTCTGGTCTCAATGAGACTTCAGCTCACTTGACAAGAGGAAGGAGGCTAGGGAACTCCAGCTTCCATCTCGTATGGTCAGTGAGGCTGTAGATGCGAGTGGCTCCTTGATGATGTCACTTTCCACCTTTAACTCTTTAGGACTGGCTCAATCTCCTGCTTCCACCACCATGTCTAAATATACAAACTCCCACAGGAACCAAAAGAGCGGGTGTTTTTCGGGCAAAATAATGTAAAGGCCTCTATGATTCCAGATGTCTTCCATAGAAGTTTATGGGTTGCCATCTACTTAGTTCTCCCCCTGCTGGCCGGAGGAGAATTTTGCAGCTCTGTATAAACAAATCCAGACAAGGGAAATTAAAACAGAGCAGTTCTCCATAGTATTGTCTTGTTCTCCATATTGTCATAGTCTAGTACCTGACTACATAGGACATCATTGATCATGTTTTATATCAGTATACAAAGGTGAACCAAACAAAGTTCCAGAAGTTTGTGATGAAGTGTGTTTGGTCACCTCCCATGTTTACAATGGGGGACTATAAACCCTGCCTATGGGTCTTCTTTCAGGTTAGTCTTACATCAGTCTAAAGGGCTTTATTTTACTAGTCTTCTAGCCGAAACGATGTTGTTGGTAATATATCTCTACTCCAAGTAAACATGCAAAGTGCAGTAAGTGGATATACTATACTCATGTACTGCATGTTCTCTAGATATGGCAAATCAGTGTTATGTGCAACGTGCAAGATTGTGAGAAAAGGGCTTTTCCCTCAAAGTGGTTAGCGCCTATAAAGTCCCATCCTTTGATTCTTTGCCCCTTTGTGACCATAGCACAAAAAGTGATTTAGAACAACAGAACACCTCCCCATTCATCATGTTCATAACATGGGTGGGGTGTGTTCTGTAGTCCTATGACACTTTGGAAGGACCTTTTTAGAGATAAGACTGGAGAGTGTGCGCCTGGAAAGGATCAACAGCTATTATTTTTGTCATTTATTGAACACATATGACAAATTGCTTCCAGGGTATATTTAATAGATTAACAAAGAGCAAATAAGTGAAATTGATTGTTAGGGTTTGTATATACTTTAATAGAATTTGTTTTTATGCTAGAAGATTGTTGCACAATGGCACTAACATATTTGTGTCAGGCTGCAGCAGGACTGGGCCCCCTTTTTTTTTTAATTGGCCGAAAAGAGAACATGTTCTCTATGTCCTCGTTGTTCAATGAGGAAAGTCAGCCCGCCGAGATCCTCGGCGGCTTCCACACTGAACTCGACGAGGAACTCGATGTGTTTGGCACGTCGAGTTCCTCGGACGTGTGTACGGGACCTAAGAGTAAAATAATGTGAGTAGCAAGTAACTATGTAAACGTTTCATATAGTTTTAAAAGTGATTATTACTTGAGCTTTTTTTCGTAAACATAATACAGTTTTGCTGTCTTGAACACTAACGGATTTGATTTACTGTTTTTATCCTTCTTTATTTTAACGTTCTTCTTCCTTTGTGACATTTTCCATTTAGAAACTCTGTATACACAGCCTGGCATTAAATAATAGAACTGGTAAGCTGCAATGACGTACAGCACATTTTGCTGCCATTTACAGGGACAAAGATAAAGACTGACAAGAAAATAACAATCCAATTTTTTTAAATCTTTCACTTACTATAAAAAAGGTCACGGAATAATGATATATACAATAATACAGTACCAGAATAAATTATTCTGTTTTCTCAGCCATTTACTTCTTGATGCTGTTATCACCGGGACAGACACTTTGGAACATTAGAGCAGGAAATGATGGTGGCAATACACTACCTAATTCTACCCAACTCAAAGACTCAATATGACAATCAGTCTCAGATTGGGTAATGTGTTAGTTTCCTTTGGGGTAATAATAAGATCTCCAAAGTACACATTATTGAAGACCAGTGCTGTCTTTAAGGCAGGGCAAAAGGGGAAGCTGCCCTGGGCCATGTCATTGTTGTGGGGCCCAAAGCAGCTGCCTCATACTTTCCAACTATCCCAATTTAAATTCTCTTGAAGTTTTAGTCATTTTCTGTGTGAAGTCCTGCTACCGATGCTGCCTAGCTCTGCCCTATTGTGTACAGGTGACTGCAGACCCTGTGTTTACATGTAAATAACCGTCATTCATATGTAAATAATGGGAGCATTCATATGTAAATATCTGAGACCGGCGGCATTAATATGTAAATAAAGGTGGCATTCATATGTATATCATGCCCCTCTGCAGTGAAGAGATGGTGTGCTGTAACCTCTAGCAACCAATCATTGAGCAGTATTACTGTACAGTAATCTCTAGTAACCAATCAACAAGAAGAAATCATGGGCTGTAACTTGTAGCAACTAATCAGTGAGCTGTAATGTGTGCCCTATTGTTCATATCAGTGGACAAAGTAGCACCCCATCATTGGTATCTGTGGGAGGAATAGTGTTCCACCACTGGTGTTAATGGGAGGAATGGTGCCCCATCATTAGTGTCAGTTGTGGATGGAATAGTGCTCCAAGGGCCGGATAGAGGCAAGCAAAGGGCCACATCTGGCCCCAGGGCCGCAGTTTGGAGATCACTGCTCTAGACCATTCTTTTAGGTACACGTTATTTATCACAACCCTTTAGGGATGCCCCTGTAGCTAGTAAAGAGTTAACTGTGTAGTTAGCAACAATCAATCTCAGTCGGCTGAGTAACCTCTAGCAACCAGTCAGTAAGTGGTAATGATATGTTGTAACCTCTGGCAACCAATCCCTGATCTGATACAGTAAACTGATTTTAAGTCTAGCTGATATTTATTGTATGTCTCAGAGCAGGGGGAGAGCAAAACTGCATGGGGGGGCCCCCAAGATTTTTTTTGCCCAGGTCCAATCAACATTAGGCCCCGTACACACGACCGGATCTGTCCGCTGATATTTGTCCGACGGACAGTTTCAGCGGACAGATCCGGTCGTGTGTAGGCCGACCGGACAATTGTCCGGCGGATCGGACAGTTTCCTGCGAATGCTCAGAATCACACTTTCGATGTGAACATAACCTACGCCCAGCCCCATTCACGTACGCTTACGCAAACAACGTAAAATACGAACGCTGTTCCATCGTCCATACCTTGCATGGGCTGCGCCATCTTTTTGGTGGTTTATCTTTACGCCGGCGTATGTCTTACGTAAACAGCATAGCTTACTGCGACGGGCGTACGTACGTTTGTGAATCGGCGTATCTTTCTCATTTACATATTTGACGCGTAAATCCACGTACACACCCCTAGCGGCCAGCGTAAATATGCACATAAGATACGACGGCGTAGGAGACTTACGTCGGTCGTATCTTAGCAACAGTGAGGCGTATCTCATTTTAAGAATGCGCGCAAAGATACGACGGCGCTCATTCGGACTTACGACGGTGTATCTACTGATACGCCGTCGTAAGTCTCTCTGAATCTGGCTAAAAGTGTCCTTTGTAAGGATGAGCTCCGGCTTGTTTGCTGTTGAGCCTGCATTGATCAATGCAGATGGACACAGCTCAGTGCACTTGGTGTGTACAAACCTAGGATCTGATAGGTAGATTCAGGTAGAGGCGCGCTATTTTGCGGCGGCGTAGCCTAGCGTGTTTACACTACGCCGCCTTAAGTAAGAGAGGAAAGTACATGATTCTCAAAGCACTTACCTCCTTACTTAGGGCGGCGTAGTGTAAACACGGCGGGCGTAAAGGCGCCTAATTCAAATGGGTTGGGGGGCGTGTTTAATGGTAATGAGGCTTGACCTCACGTTTTTGAAGTGTTTTCTAACACTGCGCATGCGCCGGGCGCCTACATTTCCCAGGGCCCATTGCGGTGGACGTAAACGATGTAACTCCCGATTCGCGGACAACTTACGTAAACGACGTAAAAAATTCAAACCTCGCGGCGGGAACGGCGGCCATACTTTAACATTGTTATTCCACCTCATAGGTGGAATAACTTTAGGCCGCCTAAGGCCTTACGGAAACGGCGTAAAGCGACTGCGGCTGGGCGTACGTTCGTGAATCGACTTAGAATCTCATTTACCTATTCTACGCCGGCCGCAATGGAAGCGCCACCTAGCGACCATCCGAAAAATTGCAATCTAAGATATGACGGCGCATACGGCAGCGTAGATTCTGAGTTAGGCCGGCTTATCTACTGATAAGTCGGCCTAACTCTACCTGAATCTACCTATGAGTTTTGAGCAAACTCTTTGTTCTGTCCTCTAAAAAATTGCATAGGCAACTCATTTTTTTTAATTAAAATGTAAGCCCAACTTAGACTTTTTCACTCTCATTTATATTATGTCATTAACTTTAGGTGAATGATAGGAATCGGTATAAGCATGATAAATCACAATGGGATTCCCCGCATATATATATTGGTTAGGTAATAGGAAAGGACCAGGATTTATATGATTATTTGTAAGGATGGATGGTCGGGTAATGGGTTATGTTAGACATTGTAATATTTGTATTGTTTTGTGAAAAACTGAAAATGTATAAAAAAAGATTATAAAAAAAAAAAAACATTCTTTTCGGAATGATGGTGTGCAACATTTTAAGATAGCCAGAGTCCATGTTGAGTTAATAATAAGCCATGCATATAGGAACACACAACCAGTTGAAGGCACACAATGAAATGCTCACAGCCTGGAGAGTGCTGGCAGCTGCAGCCTGTCTCTGTGTGTCACATTGCCTCACTCTCCACCATGGTGTTCTGTTGAACAAAGCTTCTTTTAGTACCCGGGTTAGAGCAGCCTTTGTCATGTTCCACTCTCCCTGTGAAGCTGTTGACCTCACTGCTGAGTCTGAACTGTCAGATGTTTAGAAGGACAGTTGGGAAAGCTGTAACACCTAGCCCTGTCCTTCTCTGCCGGGGTTATTATTACATTGTATATCCACTCAGTAAGGAGTCAATTAGAGAAAATGAGTTGTGAGTTGGGACTAATCTAGCGGTGTAGGTGGGCAGCTTTATGTTGCATTGAATGTTCACAATTTGGTATCTTTCATTCCCCCTTGAGGGCAATTTACAGGTGCCCCCAAAGTTCATTATGCCTTATTAATCACAACTGATTAGACTTCTGATGTGTTCAGTCATCCAGAGGAAATCAAAGCAAAGCAACCATTCAGTGGACTTCCCGTATTACAAAAGAGGGAGTTACTCATACCTCCCAACTTTCTGAGACAAAAGAGAGACACTTTTCTGAAGAAAGTATACTGTATATGCAAAGGACATCCCCCCACCACCCCCCAAGTCATGCAAACCATGAAGAATCTGGAGATAACCAGGGGTGGACTGACAACTCATGGGGCCCCTGGGCGATAGAAGATTATGGGGCCCCCGGGCTTACAGATGGCCACCACGCCAGGAGGCATTGCATAGGCAGGGCAGCTAAAATCTCAGGATTTTCACATCAAAAGCATGTTGGTTTTGGACATATCAGGGACAGATGCAAAAAAAAACACAGATTTTGACATACTGGCCCTGGTTTTATTGAGCCTGGCAACCTTGATGGGGCCCCCTAGTGGCATGGGGCCCTCGGGCAGTGCCCGAGAGTGCCAATGGTCAGTCCGCCCCTGGAGATAACTAAACCCAAGAATAAAAAATTAAAATATTACAGCTTTCAGTTGTTAGATGTGGTGTCTGGATTTGTTTTCTTTGTTTTTCAAGCTAAGATCATTTTTAGCAAATGTAAAAAATACCTGTTGATCTTATTAGAAATGCAGAATTCTTATGACTTACTGTATGATGCACAAATCCCCCCCCCCTCCCAAAAAATAAAACCACCCCCCATGTACAAATCTCCCCATCCCATGGTTCTCCAAGTGGACCTGTTATCTAAACAACAGCACTTTCTAGAGAATTCCCATTATACATTAAAGCGGTGTTTCACCCTAAAAAACAACTTTATAGCATCTCATTCAGCATACTAGCGCGAGCTACATTATGCCTTTATATTTTTTTTTCGGCGCCGTACTCACTGTTTAATCGAGTAGTAAAATTTCAGACTCCCCGCGGGGAATGGGCGTTCCTATTCAGAGGGCTCGTGATTGACGGCCGGCTATGGCGCGTCACGCTTCACGAAAATAGCCAGAGTAGGTCTCGCCTCTTCCCGGCGCTATACGGCGCCTGCGCACAGACATCAGAGCTGACTGCGCAGGCGCCGTGAAGAGCAAACACCTATTTCGGCTATTTCCGTGAAGCGTGACGCGCCATAGCCGGCCGTCAATCACGAGCCCTCTGAATAGGAACGCCCATTCCCCTGAAACTTTACTACGCGATTACAGAGTGAGTACGGCGCCCAAAAAAAATATAAAGGCATGCTGTAGCTCACGCTACTATGCTGAATGAGATGCTAGAAGAAAAAAAAATGTTTTAGGGAGAACCCCCGCTTTAATTATTATATTTATATTATTAATTATTATTATAATATTATACATTATTATTGTATTTGTTGTATACAATAAAGCTAGCCATACACTGAGCGAATTTTGCCAGTTCCAGATGAACCTGGTAAAATCTACTTTGTGGGTGGCCTTGTCAGAACCCTCCTGTCCGACATTATTTGTCCCAGGCCCCACTCTGCTTCTGATTGGTGAGCATATGTACTGTATATATACACAAACACACAAAGGAGGTTTCATTAAATGAATATCCAATAATCATTTTAACCACTTAAGGACCGCCTCACATCGATATACGTCGGCAGAGCGGCAAAACTGGGCATATTCATGTACCTGTACGTCTCCTTTAAGATGCCTAGCCGTGGGTCGGTAGTGCGCCGCCGGCGGCGCGCTCGTGACCCGGTCCTGAGCTCCGTGACCGCGCCCACGGGACCCGCAGATCGCCGCCGGTGTCCCGCGATCAGGTCACAGAGCTGAAGAACGGGGAGAGGTAAGTGGAAACAAACCTTTCCTCATTCTTCCTAGTGGCAGTAATCATCTGTTCCCTGTCAGCGGAACAGACGATCAGTGACGTGTCTTGCCAGGCCAAAGCCCCCACACAATAAGAATCACTTCCTAGGGAACACTTAACCCCTTCAGCGCCCCCTAGTGGTTAACTCCTTCACTGCCAGTATAATTTTCACAGTAATCAGTGCATTTTTATAGCGCTAATTACTGTGAAAATGACAATGGTCCCAAAATGGTGTCAAGTGTCCGATGTGTCCGCAATAATGTCGCAGTCACGATAAAAATCGCTGATCGCCGCCATTACTAGCGCCCAGAGGCGATTAAGTTCGCATGTGCTGCGCTATATAAGTTTTCATTCATTCATTCATTTATTCATTCATACTAGTAAAAAAAAAATATTAATAAAAATGCCAAAAAACTATCCCCTATTTTGTAGACGCTATTTATTTACCAAAAATATGTAGAAGAATACGTATCCGTCTAGACTGAGGAAAAAATATGTTTTTTTATATATTTTTTAGGGATATTTATTATAGCAAAAATTAAAAAATATTGAATTTTTTTAAATTGTCGCTCTATTTTTGTTTATAGCGCAAAGAATAATAACCGCAGAGGTGATCAAATACCACCAAAAGAAAGCTCTATTTGTGGGGAAAAAAGGACGCCAATTTTGTTTGGGAGCCACGTTGCACGACCGCGCAATTGTCAGTTAAAGCGATGCAGTGCCGAATCGCAAAAAGGGTGCCTGGTCCTTTAGCTGCATATTGGTCCGGGGCTAAAGCGGTTAAAGGGTGACAAAGCACTTCTCCTGCCTTCTAACTGTTCTGCATTTTCACCCTTGTAATAGATACTACAAGTGGCCGTGCCAATACACATTAGGTGGGGATGGTACACTATTGTCACCATCCGGAAACTTGCTGGGATACAAACATGTTGACAGGAAGTTATTCTGCAATAAGAATGCAGTAGATCAGTAACACTGAGATGCAAGTAGGGATATAAAAAAAGGTCAAAACAGTTATAATATACAGTATATTAAAAATATGTATTTTTTTGTTATATGCAGTGCTTTAGAAAACAAATTTAGCATTCACTTCTCTCTGCACTGAAGGGCAGGTTTCGTTATAACACTGTTTTGGGGTTCAACAGTTCAGAGGTTTAGAGCTTGACAAGCACATGTATCAATAACTAATATGGCATACTAAATGGTTACAGCAGAAAAAAACTAGGGACTTTCTAGGACAGCACCCAAGGCCGTAAAATCAACACAAAAATTCCAGATCTACTAATCACGTCAAATAAAGGTTTATGGCTGGGTTCACACTTACTGCGGCCGCAGGTCACAGCAGGGGGTCTGCTGCGTCCCTGTTCGCCGTTTCAGGTGCGAATCAGATCCGAATTTTTCAACTCTCACAGCGTGCGAGCAGGAAATCATGTTTAGGACTTTATTACATTTATTAAATGATTAGAACTTTATTAAAGTAGATTTGTTTGATGTGTGTTTTTTACTTATAGAAGGAAGGGGTGAACTGAGAGATACCCTACTACCTCAATTTGTCATTGAACTCTATCTCCTTTTAGTGACCTTGGGCTGGATTCAGATACAATGGTGTATCTATCCGCCCGGCGTAACAACTTGCGCCCTTAGTTACGGCGGCGTAACGTATCTGTGTCGGCGTAAGCCTGCCTAATTCAAATGTGGATGATGTGGGCGTGTTTTATGTATTATAACTGTGACCCCGCGTAGTTGAAGTTTTTTACGAACGGCGCATGCTCGAAATCCCAGTGCGCATGCTGAAAAATTCCGCCGCAAATCGTCATTGCTTTTGACGTGAGCGTAAATTATGTCCAGCCCTATTCGCGAACGACGTAAAATTTTCAAAACTCGACGCGGGAACGGCGGCCATACTTAACATAGGATACGCCTCATATAGCAGGGGTAACTATACGCCGAAAAAAGCCTAACATAAACGACTTAAAAAAATGCGGCGGCCGGACGTATGTTTCTGAATCGGCGTATCTAGCTCATTTGCATATTCCTCACATAAATATACGGAAGCGCCACCTAGCGGCCAGCGTAAATATGCAGCCTAAGATACGACGGTGTAAGACACTTACGTCTGTCAGATCTTAGGGAAATCTATGCGTAACTGATTCTATGAATCAGGCGCATAGACACGACCCCGCACACTCAGAGATACGACGGCGTATCTGGAGATACGCCGTCGTATCTTCTCTGTGAATCTACCCCTCTGTCTATATAGCAGTAAACAAAGGATGTACAAAAAGGAAGCATAGGGGTTCTAATCAATCTATTACTCCCATTGCTCCTGGGCCTAAAAGGTGTCCTGACTGCAATAAAACAGTGACTCCTGGCCACTGATAACTAAGAGATATGAGAAGAACTTAGAAATAAAACCCCTCTCCACCAACCAAAATACCACATCTAACGTGATAGTGCACCCAAACTCACTATGAAAAATACCCTACATGTTTCATGCTAAAAAAAGAACTTTGTCGGGGGTATATAAAGTAAAGTGCTCAAAATGAAAAGTGCTGTAACCACCACATGGCAAATGGCCCAAATTTTTGCCTGAATTCACACCTGATAAAAAGCCAAAGACGCACAAGACCCTGTCTTTGAGACACACTACAAAGGCCACTTCTATGATTTCATTATACCTAGTGTCCTATTTTACAGGTAACAGACTGCAGTCAGCACCTTTCAAACCTCCATGCCCCCAGGTGCATGAAACCATAAGGCCTCGTACACACGACAGAGATTCTCGGCAGAATTCGCCGAGAAACTCGGTCAAAACCCGGATTCTGCCGAGAATCTCTGTCGTCTGTACAGTTTTGGCTCGATGGAGCCGCCGAGGAGCTCGACGAGAAAATAGAGAACATGTTCTCTATTTTCTCGTTGGCCGCGTTGTTCTATAGGAGAAGGCGGCCCGCCGAGCTCTTCGGCGGCTTCATCCCAAAACGAGACGAGGAACTCGACGTGCCAAGCACGTCGAGTTTCTCTGTCGTGTGTACGAGGCCTCAGAGGCCTCCCTGATCCCTTTACTCCCATCATAGCACCCTTTATTACAGTTCCGCACCAGGCCAATTCCGTCCATCTTGGGGGTCCCCCCACGGTGGCAGAATGCCAGAGCCCAGTCGTAAGTGTGACCCTGCTAGTCCCGCCACTGGTGTCAGTAATTTTTTATTTTTGTTATTATATATATTTTTTTTGTGCCTTTATCTACCACAGAACAGCTACTCATTTCACATCTGCTTCTAGCATTGGGGGAACAGCAGACTGAGCCAGTGATGTGATTTTACTTTCAGCATTTATTGAGCCTAATTGTCTTGCTAGTTAATCAACGAAGAGACCAAGGGACATTGGGCTGTGATTAGGGTATTAGTTCCTTAATCTGGGCCAGGATATCGCTGAAGTATGGAGATTTGAAGAAAGTTTCCAAAAGGGATACCTGTATCCGTGACAACTGTCTACGGCCTTACACAGTTCGAATCTTGGCCGGTTCAGCAGGAACTGGCCGAGATTCAAAACCGTGTATGGGCAGGCTAAATGTACCAAGTTGATCAATCAATCGATGAACTTGGGTACAACCAGCCTGCTGTGTTTTACCTGCGATTATCGCTAGCGGCTGCTATAGCTTTCCCCGCCGCGAGAAGACAGTGGCTCAGAAGGGGGATTACTGCATCAACACTGATGCAGAAAATAAATTTGCTCTGTGTATGGCCGCCCTAAGAGTGGATTTCCTCTTCCCTCTTTCTTGTACTTCCTGTTATATCTCTGATTCAGGAAATGAAGGGGAATCTTCTCCGCCTGACAACAATGCAAATTGAGAAAACACAGGAGTTTTAAAGACCATGGCCCGGATTCACAAAGCACTTACGCGACGTATCTCGAGATACGCCGCGTAAGTGCAAATATGCACCGTCATATCTATGTGCCGTGCCCACAAACTGAGATACGCCTATAAATAGTCTTCATCCGACCGGCGTATCGTGGGCGCATATTTACTCTGGACGCATGTGGCGCTCCCATTGATTTCCTATTCAAATATGGAAATGAGGGAGATACATCGATTCATGAACGTACTTGCGCCCGGCGCATAATATACGCGGTTTGCGTTAGTTGTACTTCCGGCGTAAAGTTATTCCCCGTATATGAGGCGCAACCCATGCAAAGGTTTGGACCAGGGAACACAAGCTGTCGTATCTTTTGTCGTTTACATTGTACATGAATATGATTAGGCGTAGGTTACGTTCACGTCGTAGGCAGTGATCCGGCTTATCTTAGGGAGTAGTTCCGACGTGATTCTGAGAATGCGGACTGGATGCGTCCACGGGACGGCGCATGCGCCGTTCGTTATTCATATCTTTATGGCGCTCGTGCCAACATTTGCATGGGGTCGAGCCTCATTTGCATGGCTCACGCCCACTTCCACTTACGACGACTTACGCCTAAGAAACCCAGCACAGATTTGGTGGCAAGTGCTTTGTGAATTCGGTGCTTGCCTCTCTGCGCTGCGTCGGCGTAGCGTAAAGAAGATACGCTACGGTGGCATAAATATGCGCCGATGTATGTGAATTCGGGCCCATATATGCGGAAAGGAAAAATGCACCCTTGCAATGAGGCTACTCCCACTCTGCAAGGGTTAAATGCATGTTTAGGTCTAGGGGACCATTAAAAGCAGTTTTGCTTACACAATCCTCTACCCCCGGCAGTTGGCACTCTCATCTACTTCCCTATGCTCTAGCAGTGGACTCTCCCTTTTACATTCTCACATCCAGTGCAGGGCTATGGGAAAATGGTAGGTGGGAGACATCTGTTCATAAGTCTTTTGGGTTATTAGGGAAGCCAGAATACCCATAGGGGCAGATCCACAAAAGAATTACGCCGGCGTATCTATTGATACGCCTGCGTAATTTTAGATTTCCTGCGTCGTATCTTTGTTTTGTATCTACAAAGCAAGATACGACGGCATCTGGGATCGATCCGACAGGTGTACGTCTTAGTACGCTGTCGGATCTTAGATGCAATTTAGGTGGCGCTAGGTGGCGTTTCCGCCGAATTCCGCGTTGAGTATGCGAATTAGCTAGTTACGGCGATCCACGAACATACGTCCAGCTGGCGCATTTTTTTACGTCGTTTGCGTTTGGCTTTTTCCGGCGTATAGTTAAAGCTACTGTTATGAGGCGTACTCAATGTTAAGTATGGCCGTCGTTCCCGCCTCGCATTTTTAATTATTTACGTTGTTTGCGTAAGTCGTTCGCAAATAGGGATTTGCGTAGAATGACGTCACCGTCGTGAGCATTGGCTTGTTCCGGGTTAATTTCGAGCATGCGCTCGATACCCCCACGGACGGCACATGCGCAGTTAAAAAAAACGTAGTTTACGTCGGGTCACGACGTATTTACATAAAACACGCCCCCATCACAGAGATTTGAATGCCGCGCCATTACGCCGCCAAAGATACACTACGCTGTCGTAACTTACGGCGCGGATTCTTTGTGGATTTGAAAAAAAAAAGTACGTTACGGCGGCGTAGTGTATCTTAGATACGCTACGCCCGGCGGATAAATGCGCCGCTGTACGTGGATCTGCCCCATAATGTTTTTTAAAAACACTCTCGAACTCCATGTATTGTGTGTGTTCCTGAGGGAAATTGACCAAGAAAGCCAGCAATAGCCAGCAAGCCAGCAATACAAGGCTGCCATATGTAGAACACTGTGGTGGAATTGGGTTTGGTTTATTAATAGCTGTGTATAGATCACACCCAGTGCTGCTTGTTGGATGTATGTGCCAAGCAGTAAGTGCCAGAACAGAATTACAGACAGTAAATTGTATAACGTGGTGTGCTTTCACTTGGAGTGCCTGAAATAACAGACAAGACAAAGATCATAAAAAGCAACTCACAATACATCTTCATGGCAGATTACTGACCTGTTTCTTTTCTATACATCCCTGTATGATGGGAGACAATGGGTAAGCTGGACTATCGCCCCTTTCCCACGGGAGGGGGACTTCTCTGGTCACAGGCTGACCTCTGACACAGACCAATAATCTTACACAACTTGAGAAAGTTAAACTTCTGTAACATGAACTGTACAGAGAAGTGAAAGGTAATGGGAAGAAACTGGTGTTACTGGGAGGCATTCTAAACATTTATAGAGCTGTCAGTCACATACCAGGAGCAAGTGCTAGACTTTCATGGAGGGTCGCATAGTGTTTATTCACTAACATTTAACCTCCCTGGCGGTATGATTCTGTCTGGAATTACGTACCAAAAGCGGTACAATTATTTTGGAAGGAAATTTGGTGTTTTATACTGTAGGCCTGTAATGTTTAGGAATAACTCACTTAAATCTGACCAAACAAGAATCTTGTACAGTAGGCATCCCGGGTATGACATTTTTTTAAAAAACAAAATGATAAATTATAATATAATAAATAATTATAAATAATTATAACAAATAATAATATAAATATAATAAAATTATTCAATAATGTAATCAACTCAAAATCACTGAAATTTGCTCAGTTGCAGAATTGTCGCTGTCATTATTATTATTTTTTTTATGACGAATTTCCCCACAAATCGCTATCGCACAATTCTGCAAGTGATTATAATTTATTATCGCTGTTTTCTAGCTGCTCTAAAACCATTTTTGACATAAAGGGACACTTTTGGACAACATACAGTTTGCAGGGAGAAAGAAACGTTTTTATTATATAAAATGACATGTAGGACACTGGGTAGACCACTAGGGACAAGGTGGGTGGGTATTTTTTACATACAGTACTGTAATCTATAAGATTACAGTATACTGTATGTATTGTGTTTGTTTACTTTTTTGAATTTGGCGCCGTTCTCCGCCCCCGTGCGTTGTAACGTCGCAGGGAACGGAGATCGGCGGCACACGGGGAGACTGTGAATCGAGCGAGGAGGTCCCGCTCGCTCACACAGCGGGGTGGCATCGCTGGATCCAGGGACAAGGTGAGTAACTTGCCTGTGGATCCAGCGAGAAGGTAAGCCGCGCCGCTGCACACTCTGCACATCCAGCCCGAGCGTGACTCGGGGTTACCGATCCTAACATTGAAAACCAACCCGAGTCACGCTCGGGTTTACCGCTAAGGGGGTTAGAAAAAGGTATATGGTATGTAGATTTTTTTCTTTTATTTTTTCTATTTATTTTTACACACTCTTCATGTGAATAAAATGTTCCTAATATCTTAATTTTTGTATTTTTTTTTTTTTAAGGCAACTGGTACTTTGCCTATACCTCCCTAAAGATTCTTAATTGTCTTTGCCCCCCCGCTGCCCTTTTTGCCTACCAGAGCCAAGTGAAATAACTAGTATTTCAGCTTTGGGGAGAGTAATGCCGCGTACACACGATAATTTTTCAACATGAAAAAAAACGTTGTTTTTCAGCATGTTGAAAAAACGAAGTTTTCCCAACTTCATCATTAAAATGATGTTGCCTACACGCCATCGTTTTTAAACAATTATCTAGCAAAGCGCAGTGATGTACAACACGTACGACGGCACTATAAAGTGGAAGTTCCATTCGCCTTTGAGCTGCTTTAGCTGATTCCTTGTTAGTAAAAGACGATTCGCCCTTTTCTGTCTGTTACAGCGTGATGAATGTGCTTACTCCATTATGAACGGTAGTTTTACCAGAACAAGCTCTCCCGTCTCATAACTTGCTTCTGAGCATGCACGTGTTATTTACGTAGTTTTAGCCCACACACGATCATTTTTTACAACCCGAAAAACAACATAGTTTAAAACGACGTTAAAAAATGCAGCATGTTCGAATTTTTTTTTTTTTTTTCGTTTTTCAGAACCTGAAAAATGATGTGAAGCCCACACACGATCATTTTAAATGATGTTTTTGAAAAACAACGTTTTTTTCATGCCGAAAAATGATTGTGTGTACGCGGCATTAGGGTCTGACATATGAAGGAGATTGGCCATTGCTATATGTTTTCGATTATACTCCATTAGAGTGCTCACACTGCAGCCCAAATTTTACAGCCAATTTCATTTAAAAATGCAGATGGAGCACTGTGTTTGGGGGAAACTTTGCTATATGACTTTGAGGCCAGAATCACACTAGTGCGTTGCGTTTTGGAGCTCCGTTGTCTTTGCGAATTTCTCTATAAGGTGTTCTGCAAATCAACTGCATTTTAGCTGCAGATCAGGTGCAAATTTGGAGACCTGGGAGAGGGGAGGGGGAGGGGGGAAGTGTATTGAACTGAATGAGACAAATGCTGAAGAGAAATGAACACATCTGCGAATTCAGCTGCGTACCCATAGAAGATAATGGGACTGAATTCGCACCTGAGCCGCACCGCAAGACATAAAAACCGCACACGGTTTGGAGGCAATCCGCAGTGCGGATGCATCGCACATATGTGAACCAGCCTCATTGAAAACAATGTATTTTGAAATGTCCTGCGAATTACATGCGGTTTAAGCCGCACTTAATTCGCATAGGTGTGAACCTGGCCTGAGAGGTCCTGAAGTCACCATAGGACTACCTAAAGTCACCATAGGACTACCCGAAGTCAACATAGCACTATGCACATTTAACCACTTTAGCCCCTGGCCATTATGCAAGTAAAGGACCAGGCACCTTTTTGCGATTCGCTTTAACTGACAATTGCGCAGTTGTGCGACGTGGCTCCCAAACAAAATGTACGTCCTTTTTTCCCCACAAATAGAGCTTTCTTTTGGTGGTATTTAATTACCTCTGCACTTTTTATTTTTTGCGCTGTAAACAAAAATAGAGCGACAATTGTAGAAAAAAAAAAAAACAATATTTTTTACTTTTTGCTATAATAAATATCCCCCCAAAAATATATAAAAAAAAAATTTTTCCTCAGTTTAGGCCGATACGTATTCTTCCACATATTTTTGGTAAAAAAAATCGCAATAAGCGTTTATTGATTGGTTTGCTCAAAAGTTATAGCGTTTACAAAAGAGGGGATAGTTTTATGGCATTTTTATTAATATATATTTTTTTTTACTAGTAATGGCGGCGATCAGTGATTTTTTTCGTGACTGCGACCCACGGCTGGGCTTCTTAAAAGGGACATACCTGTACTTCCATATGCCCAGCCGTGCCATTCTGCTGACGTAAATAGTCGTGCGGCGGTCCTTAAGGGGTTAAAGCAGGGATCCTCAAACTACGGCCCTCCAGCTGTTGCGGAACTACACATCCCATGAGGCATTGCAAAACTCTGACATTCACAGACATGACTAAGCATGATGGAAAGTGTAGTTCCTGAACAACTGGAGGGCCGTAGTTTGAAGACCCATGGGTTAAAGTGTTACTAAACCCAGGACCCTGCATTCACTATATCTGGTCTCCCACAGTACATAGAACATGGAAATGCAATTATTTTAGTATTATTAATATTTAATGCGGGTTAATGTCTAGGGTAAATGGGCAGCACCTAGCTTTACAAAGTACAAACTGTGATAGCATTTGTCTTATTATTTTTCCCACCTCTGAACATTTGCGACTAAATGTAGCAAAAGAACTATAGCGGAAGGGGCAGGAGATGTTCAGAAGAAGCACTATATGTTAAGAAACATGAAACCATCTCGGCTTAATCTCATTAGCTGGTCAGTACACTTAAACGGTAGCTGTTAATAAAGCAGACTCCATGCTGTTTCGTTAACCATATCCTAATTTTAGTAACTAAGGCCCAGATTCTCTAAAAAACGCCTATCTTTAGGTGGGCGTAGCGTATCTCAGATACACTACGCCGCCGTAACTGAGGCCTTGTACACACGGTCAGACCAAACCGATGAGAATGAACCGAAGTTCAGTTTCATCGGACCAAACCGACCATGTGTATAGCCCATCGGTCTGTTTTCCTTTGGTCCAAAATTTTAAAACTTGCTTCAAAACCGAACCGATGGAATGCTGCCCCATCGGACCAAACCGATGGTTCGATGGTTAGTACAGAAAAGCATCGGTTCAAAACCCGCGCATGCTCAGAATTAAGTCGACGCATGCTTGGAAGCATTGAACTTCGTTTTATTCAGCACGTCGTGTGTTTGACGTCACCGCGTTCTGACCCGCTCGGATTTTGGACTGATGGTGTGTACACATATCAGGCCGTACGGCCACTTCAGAGGTGAACCGATGAAAACGGTTTGACGGACCATTCACATCGGTTTGGTCCGACCGCGTGTACAAGGCCTTAGAGTGGCAGGTCCCGTATTCAGAAACATCTTCCGCTCTAAGTTACGGCGGCGTAGTAGTGTATCTCATACGGCGTAAGCCCGCCTAATTCAAACTAGGCTGGTAGGGGGCGTGTTGTATGTAAATGTTATGTGACCCCACGTAAATGACGCTTTTATCGAACGGGGCATGCGCGCACATGTTCAGTATCACGTCGAATTTTCAAATTAAATTGCGCCCGCTCAATGCCTAGTCGACGTGAACGTAACTTACGTCCAGCCCCATTCACGGACGACTTACGCAAACGACGTAAAACGTGAATAATTTGACGCTGTTCCGACGTCCATACCTAACATTGGTACGCCTCATGTACGCCTCATAGAGCAGGGGTAACTTTACGCCCAAAAAAGCCTTTACGGAAACTACGTAAAAAAATGCGTCGGCCTCACGTACATTTGAGAATCGGCGTAAATAGCTCATTACCATATTCGACGCGTAAATCGACGGAAGCCCCACCTAGCGAGCGGCCAGCGTAAATATGCAACTTGGATACGACGGCGTAAGAGACTTACGCCGGTCGGATCTAAGACAAATCTATGCGTAACTGATTCTAAGAATCAGGCGCATAGATACGACGCCTCACACTCAGCGTTACGACGGCGTATCTGGAGATACGCCGGCGTAACTCCTACGAGAATCTGGGCCTAAATGTATAACTAATTACAAAGGGTAGAGCTTGAAGAAAAGGGGCACCATGATTTAGGTGTGTTTAGATTTGATGTTTAAATTGTTACTAAACCCAGGACCCTGCATTCACTATATCTGGTCTCCCACAGTACACCAAGCATGGAAATGCAATTATTTTAGTAAATATAAATTGCTAAATACCTATTCTTATCAGCAGTTTGAGAAGTCATATGACTTCTATCAGTGTCTGGTTAAAGTTTGTATTCTGCTCTGACTGTCCTTTGAGGCTGCATGACCCATGGCCCTCTGTCTGGACAGTGCTGATTGGCCCTGTGGTGATCTCATGCACTCCCCCAAGAAAAAAAACTCTCTAGCAATATACACCAAACTGAGCATGTACAGCTTGCCCCCAAGGCTCTGTTCTATCAGCAGATAGATTGGGGACTGTCGAAGAAGAGGAGGATCAGAGAAGACAGACTGATTTTACTGTTGTGGGTTTAGTACTACTTTAAATGATTTTTTTTTTAAGTGGCTATATGGCTAGAATTCTGACACTAAGAACCTCCCTCCTTTCTCCTGAAATGCAATGCTAGGTGCCTGGGCATCCAAATATCAGGATCTTTCTTCCTGCATGCTTATCTGTTGTGTAGTAGGTGTCTGACAACTTTATTTTGGGCAATGATTTGTGAAAATCACCATACAAAATGTCTACATTAAAATGTGTACTCATAGCAACCAACCAGCTTTTAAATGCTCATTTTGCTCTGTAGGTTACAAATTGAATGGAGGAATTTAACGTGCACAGGAAGAAAAGATGGTCCTTTTATTCATATATTATCATGCATCCCAAAGCTATTACCAAAAAGACCTAGCAACACTTATGCCGCGTACACACAACCGTTTTTCATGAATAAATAAAAAAATGCATTTTTTTTTAATTGGTCATTAAAAACCATTGTGTGTATGCAAGGCAGGCTTGACAAGAATCACGTCGAGAAAAACATAGGCCCGGATTCCCAAAGCACTTACGCCGACATATCTTTCTATACGCCGCGTAAGTGCACAGATGCGCCATCGTATCTATGCGCCTGATTATCAATGCTAGATATGCCTGAAATGTGGCTTCATCCGTCCGACGTAAGTTTCCTACGCCGTCGGAGCCTGGGCGCATATTTACGCTGGCCGCAACGGGCGCTTCCATTGATTTATGCATCGAATATGCAAATGACGGAGATACGCCGATTCACGAACGTACTTGCGTCCGTCGCAGTAGTATACGCCGTTTACGTAAGGCGTACGTCCGGCGTAAAGTTATTCCACCTATAGGAGGCGCATCCCATGCAAAGGTATGGTTCTGTCGTATTTTACGTTGTTTACGTAAGTCGTACGTGAATGGGACTGGGCGTAGGTTACGTTTACGTCGTAGGCATTGAGCCGTCGTATCTTAGGGAGTATATTCAATGTGATTCTGAGCATGCGCGCGCATGCGTTGTTTGTTCGGCCATTCATTTGCATGGGGTCACGCTTTATTTAAATGTATCACGCCCACTTCCTTCCTACTTTGAATTAGGCGGGCTTACGCCGACCAATTTACGCTACGCCGGCGCAACGTAGGGAGCAAGTGCTTTGTGAATACTGTTCTTGCCTCTCTATGTTACGTCGGCGTAGCGCATATGAGATGCGCTACGCCCGCACCAATGTACGCCGCTCTACCTGAATCCGGGCCATAGTTTTTTCTAGGACATTAAAAATGGTCGTGTATATGCGGCTTGAGGCTTCATGTACACTGCTGCTTGTAAACAGAAGTTTAGGAACAGTTGGGAGTTTTTTTTCAGTTGCTCCTGAACTCTCCTCTATGTTATCTTATAAGTTCATGTACACAGGGTCATTTATGGTCGTTTCTAGGCAGTTGAGTTTAGAAGCCTTTTTTTAAAAACAAAAAAATGCGTTCAGGATGGATGTTCAGGGGCATTTTAAACGCCAAACGCCTGTAACAGCTTGTAAACATGTGTAAACGTGGCAACTCACGTAAAGCCAGGTTTCATTTAAAGGCGGTTTTAATTTTTGACTATTTGAAAAATGCCAAAAAACGCTAAACGCGAATGCGGCTAAACGCGGCATGTAAGCTCTGTTTACTATCTGACAAGTTAAATCGTTCAGGGGAGGTTGTAAAACATCCTGTGTACATTAAGCCTAATGCCTCGTACACATGATCGGATTTTCCGTCGGAAAAACCTTGGATGGTTTTTCCGACGGAATTCCACTCAAACTTGGCTTGCATACACACGGTCACACAAAAGTTCCCTGAACTTTCGACTGTCAAGAACGCAGTGACGTACAACACTACGACGAGCCGAGAAAATTAAGTTTAATGCTTCCGAGCATGTGTCAAATTGTTTCTGAGCAATTTTGCGTATTAGAATTGCTACAGATGATCAGAATTTTTGATTGGAATTTTTTCCGTCTGAAAATTTGAGAACCAGCTCTCAAATTTTTGTTGGCGGAAATCCTGACAGGAAAAGTCCGATGGAGTCTACACGCGGTCGGAATTTCTGACCAAAAGCTCACATCAAATTTTTCTTGTCGGAAGTTCCGATCATGTGTACGGGGCATAACAGGAACAGTCTTTAAAATAGAAAAGGGCAGACAGCAAACACTATATGAAAACTAATTTTATTTTATTAATAAAAAATGCATTTTTAACTATGGTGTCAGTAAAGTATGGTAAAGTATGGTCATATTCCATCCAGTTCCTGCATTCCCCTGACCCTGTCCAGGTAACCGAGCCAAACCCACATCGTTTTTCATCACAATCACTAAGCACAATGATGCGTTTTCTGATTGTTTCTAAAACTACTTGGGTGAAGGGCAATAACTGTAATAACTGTTCTATGTGAAATGTTAATTGCTGCAACAGCTGGGATTGTATATACAGTCTGTATATATCTGTTTGGGTCATGTGGAAACCCACCGTTTTTCTTTATGTCACTGTGGAGCGCTATGTCAGTGCAATTCATCCACAAGAAGCCATTACTTAACATAACATCACAAAACAAACAAATCGTTTCCCATTGGGACGCCATGTTTTTAATCCCTTGAAATGACCCCAAACCACAAGAAGATGACCTGCAATGGAAAACAAATTCTAAAAAAAATCAATGCAATCATCAAGGATGAATGTAATATATTTAATACAATATTGACTATTTATGTTCCACAGAGCTAATACATTGTCTTAACTCATGATCCTTTCTAATGGGGGTAAAGTTTGTGGTTTTACATAGAGAGGGCCATATTCTTGTACTTTCTGCGGCGGCATCGCGTAAGCTATTTACACTACGCCGCCGCAACTTACTGGAGCAAGTGCCGTATTCCTCAAGCACTTGCTCCGTAGTTTGCGGCGGCGTAGTGTAAAAGGCCCGGCGTATCCCGGCGTAATTCCAAGGGGGCGGCTTGTATTTAAATTAAGCGCGCCCCCGTGCCGTTCGAACTGCGCATGCGCCGGGCTTAAAATAACCCAGTGCGCATGCTCCAGTTCTCGACGGAAAACGTCAATGATGCCGACGTGTGCGTCATTGACGTAAAGTCGTATTCAAGAACGACTTAGGAAAACGGCGTACCCAACGGGAAAAGACGACGCGGACCCGACGCCATACTTAACATGGCATACGTGGGACTGGCGTAAGGTTACCCCTCATATAGCAGGGGCAACCTTACGCTTACGCAAACGATGTAAGCGACGGTTACGCGACGCGATTTCGTTCGGGAATCGGCGTATCAGGCTCATTTGCATAAACAAATGAGACCTGAACGTAAACGCCACCTAGCGGCCGGCGGCAAATTACATTTAAGATCCGACAGTGTAAGTGACTTACACATGTCGGATCTTCAGCGTATCTATGCGAAAATGATTCTAGGAATCACTCGCATAGATACGCGGGTCAAAAAAGAGAGATACGACGGAGTTTCCTGAGATACTCCATCGTAACTCTTCTTAGAATATGGCCCAGAGTTTTTTTCTCAGATGTGTTCAGACATTTTAATAGTGGGATGTCAAATGTCAAAGCACCATTTTTGTAATATCCTAAAGATTGCAGAGAAAGGCAGAGTAATAGACAACTGAATTGAAAATCAAATCTTTTCTGAGATTGGCTTTACCTCTTCCATCCTCTGAGCTTCCTTATGCCTCATACACACGGCCGGATTTTCCAAGAAAAAAAGTCAGACGGGCCATGTGTAGCCTCCATCAAACTATTTTTTCGGAAGTCTGACGGACCTTAGATAGAGAACCTGTTCTCTTCCTTTCCGACGGACTCACGGCGGACTTTTGCACTGTCAAAAGTCTGACCGTGTGTACATGGGCGTCCGCTCCATAGGGCAAGGGGGGTCGTTTGCCCCACCCCTGGAATCACCAGGGAGAGCCAGGAGCAGGGCCGAACTGGCCCTGGGGCCGATTTAGGCGGTGACTGCAGCGCTACCCTCCCCTCTAGTTGTCCCTTATTTAGAGTGCCTGTCCCTCTTCTGGAATCAAATCCATTTGTCCCTCATTCCAAAAGGTTCCTCTTTTAGACCTGAAATAAATATACTGTCAATATAGTGTAGTGTTTCAGTCAAGGGAAAGGGGTGCTGTGTAATGTAAAGGGGTCCAGAGGTGCAGGGTGCTGTGTAATGTAAAGGGGTCCAGAGGTGCAGGGTGCTGTGTAATGTAAAGGAGTCCAGAGCTGTGGGGTGCTGTGTAATGTAAAGGGGTCCAGAGCTGTGGGGTGCTGTGTAATGTAAAGGGGTCCAGAGGTGCAGTTGTGGAGAGTATGCAGTAGTGACAAAGAGATATTGAAAGATGCAGGGGGCACAGTGGGGTGTTTTTACATTATAACGTGGGGGGGGGCGCTTTTAACCCCCGCCAGCGGTCAAAGAAAGGGTAAAATGCGACTGTGTATCGCCGCTGCCGAAGCGCCCCCCTCTGAAAAAATTTCAGCGGATGCCCATGCGTGTGTACAAGGCATAACAGGGCATTAAGGACCTTTACTAGAAAGACTCATGCCGCGTACACACGATCGTTTTTCGGCATAAAAAAAACGTCATTTAAAATCATCGTGTGTGGGCTTCACATCGTATTTCGGCTTCTGAAAAACGACAAAAAAAAAAATTCGAACATGCTGCATTTTTTAACGTCGTTTTTTAAAATGTAATTTTTCATGTTGTAAAAAATGATCGTGTGTAGGCTAAAACAACGTTTTAAACCCACGCATGCCCAGAAGCGAGTTATGAGACGGGAGCGCTCGTTCTGGTAAAACTACCGTTCATAATGGAGTAAGCACATTCATCACGCTGTAACAGACAAAAAAGCGCGAATCGTCTTTTCCTAACAAGGAATCAGCTAAAAGTAGCCCAAAGGCGAATAGAACTTCCCCTTCAGAGTTCCGTCGTACGTGTTGTACGTCACCGCGCTTTGTTCATCATTTTTCAAAAACAATGGTGTGTGGGCAACATCATTTTTAATGATGAAGTTGAAAAAATTTGTTTTTTTGGACATGCTGAAAAACAACATTTTTTTTCATGCCGAAAAACGACCGTGTGTACGCGGCATCAGGAGATTGGAGATAACGGGGCAAGCTTGACTTTTACAGGAACGTTCTACGTCTTATATCTCAGCATCTATTGATCATGTTGACTTGAATTCTCACTGGAAATAATGTATGCATCTCCTCATCCTGTGATCAGTTTGAATTGACCAGGTTTATGGCATATTTAATTTAAAGCAATGTCCTGCTTGCTGTTAAACCACAGCTTTTTAAAGTACTACTACTACTTTTCAATTAAAAAATAATCACCTAGAAAGCAAGTGGTCAATCAGAATATTGTCTTCACAGTAAAGGCTATGGGAGCCTAAAGAAGTAGGCCCTTCTCGTGATACAGATAAAACCAACCTTATTCCCCGTACTTGGGAAGCACCAGACATGCAGAATAGACATCACTTTGCACTTAATCCTAAAACCAGGATAGCATGATAATCAGAGACAGCTATATCTCTGAGGACATTAATTACATAATGGTCTGGCGATCTAACTACAGTAAGGAGGGATTAGTTTCATGTATCACTTGCCTGGAGGAAGATACAGATTTTCTGTGTGCAAAAGGGTTTTTAATAGTATGTAAAAAGAAAGAATTATAGGAACTGGTCTTTTGATATGCAACTCCCCTGTACCTGAATGTGACAATGGTGTCATGTGTTAGCAGGTGATGTGGGATCATCCACGGTGCAGAGGCTAAGTGCCAGTTGGTGTTCCCCAAAGAATCATAGAGGTTCAAACTTAACCAGGTCATGGCCCATAGGTTTACCCTTCTCTAACATGTGGAGACTAATTGCTTAATACACACGATCTGACTTCCATCGGACTTTTCTGTGAATTTTGCTCCGAAGGGCGTTGTCCGTGAACACACGGCAGGACTTTTTCAGCCAACTTTCACCAAATCACGTGTTTTTTCAGCTCTTTACCACCACCCTGTGGGCAAATTCTGCTATTGTTTTGCATTGGTTCTGAGCATGCGTGTTTGTACTTTGGACTTAAGTCCGATGGACTTGTGTACACACAATCGGATTAGCCGACGTAGGACATTTGTTGCCGTAAAGTTTGTCTGTTTGCACAGCGAACATTTGTCCGATGAAAACCATAAAAGGTTTGTCCGATGGAGTGTACACACAGTCAGATTGTCCGATCAAACAGGTCCGTCGGACATTTGTTGTCAAAAAGTCCCATTGTGTGTATGGGCCTTAAGATGCAGAAGTAGATCAAAAGAGGTACGTCCTAGTGGCAGCAGTGGGAAAAAGAACTGTGCTACAGAGGGACTAAAGACTGCAGAGCACACCAGAGCGGGCTGGGACATGGAACAGGAGCATACAGAAAGGAACGGTGGATAAAGCCAGGAAACAGGAGACCCCAGCAGACAGCAGACCCCAGCACAGGAGCAAGCTTGGACCAAACCAGGTTCCAGGATTTTCACATTTGTTTTGCATCCGATTTAAGTCATGATATACTATATATGTTAATTAATTGATTCATCGCAGGTTCACATTACTCACCATTGTGATATAATCAAGTAGCGCCCCCTATCCCACTCTACTTATATTCAGGTGAAACATCACTTTGCAAGGGGAGCAGCTTTTTTCATACTATTCAAATTTTTATTTACTGTATATACTCGAGTATAAGCCAAGTTTTTCAGCGATTTTTTTGTGCTGAAAATGCCCCCCTCGGCTTATACTCGAGTCACCTTTTTGCGCCTGATCTCTTGGACTTTGGGGACCCGATACTGGCCGACCTTTTCAAAGTCGGACACCCCTTCCATAGACTCCCATGTTAAATGTAAGTCTAGTCATAGACACAGTGAGGCATTTGCACAGTGAGGCATGGGCACAGTGAGGCATGTACATGGACACATTGAGGCACAGTGAGGCATGCAGATGGACACCCTAGGCTTATACTCGAGTCAATAAGTTTTCCCAGTTTTTTGTTGTAAAATTAGGTGCCTCGGCTTATACTCGGTCGGCTTATACTCGAGTATATATGGTAATTTATCATTTTATTTGTTTGGTGCGGAGGTTACTCACACTATATCACTGCAGGTTCCAGAATTGCAGACCTCACCGGAACAGACATGAAGACAGTGGAGATAAAGAAAAACTAAGATACAGGCCAGGGGAAGACAGTAGACAAGAAAATCCAAGGAAGTGCTCAGGCCCTTACATGGAAGTCAGCCCGAAGGAAAAACATGTAGGAAGCAAGTGCACTGGGAATGAGCTTGGAAGCAAGTAAAGCATTGCTTGTGCTCCAGACTTCTAGCTAATCATTTAAATAAGAATCCCACACCCAGGAGAGCTGCTGGCTGAGAAGGAGTCTGGCAACACAGGAACCAGGAAGTGACACTAAGGCCCCATGCACACGAGACGCTGGTAAACTCGAGTTCAGAGGCATTTGGGCATTTTTTTCAACTGCCCCTGAACACATTTAATGTTATGTGTCCATGCACACATTCACCTTTTTTTGCGTTTTAAAGCAGTTGGGTTTAGGCTCGTTTTTTCAGACTCAACATTTTGGGTTCAGACGCAAAAGTTTTTGCGTTTCAAAGCTTTGGGAGGGTCTACAATGTCTTTGTTATGAACGCTGATAGCCGCAAACGCGGTAAAACGCAGTTAAACGCGGGAAAAACGCCGCAAAATTTTGCGGCAAAAACGGGCGTTCAAAAACGCCGTTTTTTGCCTTGAAAACTTGAGTTTACATGTGTTTGCATTTGCTTCTCGTGTGCATGGGGCCTTAAGCTCATACCTGGCCCCCTGTAACACAGGTACATCCCTGAATAGGTTTAATTTGAACACTTACTTAGAAAGTACAGTTTTGGTCTTTGCAAGGTAATGTATACATTGAGTACAAGGTTATGGCAATCTGTACAGATAATACATAAATTCAGGGATTGTGTTGTGTTGTGCTGCTGCAGATTTGACCCTTCCTCATCAGATTGGTGGACACATGTTGAGCCTTTCTTTCTTTATTGGAAAATGACAGGAACACAGAGCAGAAAATTACATCATAGCCATCACAATATTGCTAAGATCAACAAATAAAATAATCAAAAGTAGAATATAAAAAAATATAATAAGTGTCTCAATTTGTGAAGTTACACCAATAATACTGCACACTTCTAGCTAGATTCAGGTAGCTTTACGCCGGCGTATCAGTAGATACGCCGACATAACTCTGAATCTACACCGTCCTAAATTTAAGAGTATTCTGGAAACCAGATACGCTTAAATTAAGCTAAGATACGAGCGGCATAAGTCTCCTACGCCGTTGTATCTTAGGGTGCAATATTTACGCTGGCCGCTAGGTGGCGCTTCCGTTGAGTTCGGCGTAGAATATGCAAATGACTAGATACGCCGATTCACAAATGTACGCTTGCCCGTCGCAGTAAAGATATGCCGTTTCCGTAAGAGGTACGCCGGCGTAAAGTTAAAGCTGCCCCCTAGGTGGCCTAGGCAATGTTAAGTATGGCCGTCGTTCCCGCATCGAAATTTGAAATTTTTACGTCGTTTGCGTAAGTCGTCCGTGAATGGGGCTGGACGTAATTTACGTTCACGTCGAAACCAATACGTCCTTGCGGCGTACTTTGGAGCAATGCACACTGGGATATGTGCACGGACGGCACATGCGCCGTTCGTAAAAAACGTCAATCACGTCGGGTCACCACCCATTTACATAAAACACGCCCCCTCATCCTCATTTGAATTAGGCGCGCTTACGCCGGCCCCATTTATGCTACGCCGCCGTAACTTAGGAGGCAAGTGCTTTGTGAATACAGCACTTGCCTCTCTGACTTACGGCGGCATAGCATTAATACGATACGCTACGCCGCCTCAAAGATGCGCCCGGCTACCTGAATCTAGCTATAAGTGCCCAACTTTTAAAGTTAGCGTCCCATGGAATCAAATGCAGTCCATACATCAAAATTGTGACAGAGACAAATTCCATATGACTTTTAGCTTATATATCTTCTATTTCATGCGTTTCTGTGAATAAGTGAAACAATCCTCCACTCCACCATGCTGTAGAACAGCAACATGTGTGTACAGTGGCAGCTCACATTAAAATTAGACCTATATTTTCATACAGGTCTATTTGTGCTTAGTTGATGATTCCACAGAAGGCTCTCCACTGCTGTCACTATGCTGCAGTTTCCACTCCTCTCCTCAATGTATCCCAACAAAATGATCAAAACAAAAAGGAAATCTTTCCATAGTGAAAACCAGTATTCGACTCTCTTTTATTAAAAATGAAGATGCACTCACATTTATTATAAATCACCCACAATCCAGTGTGCAATCATTAAACTCTATAGCTGTGTAGTCGGCTTAATCTCACCATGCCTTCCGGTCCCAGCCGCAACCAGAAGTGACGTCACTACAGAGCACCACCCCTTTGAGTGCTGCTCTCCTGGACAAGCACTTACCTTCTTTTTTGTTCCAACAATCTTTGCTGTGTGGCACAATCATTCTAGTAAAATTGTCTCCACCGCCAGTGGCCAAGCACCTAACCTATGGAAATGAACGGGGCATGTTTAACCACTTGACCACTGGGCACTTAAACCCCCTTCCTAACCAGATCAATTTTCAGCTTTCGGTGCTCTCACAATTTGAATGACAATTACTCAGTCATACAACATTGTGCCCATCTGAAATTTTTGACCTTTTTTCCCCACAAATAGAGCTTTCTTTTGGTGGTATTTGATCACCTCTGGGTTTTTTTTTTTTTGCGCTATAAAAGAAAAAACACTGAAAATTCGTTAACAAAAAAAAAAAAATCTTGTTTCTGTCATATTAGCAGGTATTGCGGGGTATTGCAGAGTATTGGGAGTTATTGCAGAGTATGGGGGGGTTATTGCAGAGTATTGGGGGTTATTGCAGAGTACGGGGGGTTATTGCAGAGTATGGGGGGTTATTGCAGAGTAAGGGGGGGTTATCGCAGAGTATAGGGGGGTTATCGCAGAGTATGGGGGGGTTATCGCAGAGTATGGGGGTGCTATCGCAGAGTATGGGGGGGTTATTGCAGAGTATTGCTGGTATTGCAGAGTATTGCACAGGGAGGGATGGATGGCTGGATCTGTGACTGCATTTGTCACAGATCCAGCCACAGCAGCTGTTGCTGCCACCCGCTCTTCTCCCTCTCCTCTCACACTGTACCGATCGGTACAGAGAGGAGAGGGAGGAACCGGCGTCATCACATGACGCCGGTTTGTTTACAAGTGATCGCTCCGTCATTTGACGGAGCGATCACATGGTAAACGGCCGCTATCAGCGGCAATTTACCGCGATCTGTGATGCGCCGGGTCTTCTAGACCCGGCGCTCACAGATGATTCCGGGAGTTCGCCCCAGGGGGCGCGCAAGAGGAGGATTCTGGGAGGACGTCCCAGGGACATCCTCCCAGAACAACTCCACCGTGCTGTAGACGTGTTTTGTCTATAGCGCGGTGGTAAAGAGGTTAAAGGAGAAGTTTAGGGTAGATAAAAAAAAACATTCTTACTTACAGTACCTCTTTACTGCACATGGCTGTCCCATGTCAGCTCTAAGATCGAAAACTGAGGGATCATATGACGGCTGACCACTCAGTTCTTGGTCTACTTGTTAGTCTCCGCTCTGCCCCTCCCGAGTTTACTGGAGCGCCGAGCAGGAGGGGGGGTGCAGATGGCTTCTGCTTTCAGCTGCATGATAAGAGCTGGAGCTAGCTGTCAATCAGGCAGCTGAGTGGATCCTGGCAATATGGAATGCGACCAAATTCACCCTAGATTGGTCTTATATGACGGTAGGGACATTACAAGTTACCTTTGCTCAGGGACCATATAATATAAACATGAGAGTAACAAGTAATTATTACAAATATAGTATAAACTCAAACAATATGAATGTAGACGCCCTTTGCCACATTCTATGTCTTATGACCAATATCAAGATGACATGATATTGGCAACCTGCTAAAAATACGTTTTGCAACTTTGTGTTTACTTTTTTTCCTAGATGTCAGCAATGCGTTTCATGCCTCCAGGGAACACATTAAACTATCAGCCTCCTGGTCATTTATATTGTCCTGCAAGTCTCAAAGTGAATGATAACATACAATATGTGCTCCTTTTCTGCATTGTCTAAGGTTTTCTAAATTGGATATGATTAAGTAGCGATGGGAGTTGGAGTTATTAGGGATGAGTTCAGCATTTCCTGGTCCAGTTGGCCTTCTTCCCTGTTTACAATTGAAGTCATAGCCACATGTTGCTGAGGATATTTGTCACTCCCTTATAAACCAGTGCACAATTTCACCTCTCTGTTTTGATTTGCTTTGTTTCTTGAGCCCCCCTACGGTAGGCATGCTTATTAAGGGAATAGTTATTAGCAGCCTACTGCTCCTAATATTATCAGTCCAGAACTAGCATGCAGTGTCAAATAGTCTGTTTCTGACAAACCTCTATTATTTTTATTGTGGGTTAAAGCGGGAGTTCACCCGAAAAATTGTTTTTAACCTTAGATTGATGCTCATTTTGTCTAGGGGAATTGGGTAGTTTTTTTAAAATTGAAGCCGTACTTACCGTTTTAGAGATGCATCTTCTCCACCGCTTCCGGGTATGGTCTTCGGGACTGGGCGTTCCTACTTGATTGACAGGCTTCCGACGGTCGCATCTATCGCGTCACTAGTAGCCGAAAGAAGCCGAACGTCGGTGCGACTCTATACCGCGCCTGCGCACCGACGTTCTGCTACTTTCGGAAAATCGTGACGCGATAGATGCAACCGTCGGAAGCCTGTCGGAAGCCTGTCAATCAAGTAGGAACGCCCAGTCCCGCAGCCCATACCCGGAAGCGCCGGAGAAGATGCATCTCTAAAACGGTAAGTACGGCTTTGATTTTAAAAAAACTACCCGATTCCCCTAGACAAAATGAGCATCAATCTAAGGTTAAAAAATAACATTTCCGGGTGAACCTCCACTTTAAGATGTCCTGGAAAAATATAACTGCTTCTATGAGTAGCATTCACAGAAATAAAGCTGCTACCAAAATGAAACTAGATCTAGCATCATATATATAGTCCTTCAGGTTAAATGCATGCATGCTAAGCAATGTGTACAGATACAAAATACTTTATTAATCCCAAAGGGAAATTGTAAGGTTATCTCTTAAGACAGCCATTATAAAAACAACATTATAACTATTATAATTATAAATAAAATAATACATTATAAAAAGCAGAGACATCACCCTACCGACAAAGTGCCATATAGTCAAAGCTATGGTATTTCCAGTAGTAACCTATTGTTGTGAAAGTTGGACCATAAGGAAGGCTGAACGCCAAATAATTGATGCTTTTGACCTATGGTGTTGGAGAAGACTCTTGAAAGTCCCTTGGACGACAAGTAGATCAAACCAGTCAATCTTAAAGGAAATCAACCCTGAATATTCACTGGAAGGACAGATCCTGAAGCTGAAACTCGAATACTTTTGCCACCTAATGCCAAGAGAGGACTCATTGGAAAAGACCCTGATACTGGGAAACATGGAAGGAAAAAGGAAAAGAGTATGACATAAAACAAGATGGATACATAGCATCATCAAAACAATGAAAATTAAGTTAAGCAACTCTGAGAGGCAGTGGAGGACAGAAAAGCCTGGTGCGCTTTGGTTCATGAGTTTACAAAGTGTCCGATTAAACGACTGAACAACAACAACAAAGTCAGCCATAGATGATTTGAATCTTGGCCAGTTCCTGCTGAACCGACTGAGATTCAAACCATGCATGGCAGGCTGAATGTACCCAAGATGATTGATCGATTAATTTGGGTACAACCAGCCTGCCAAATTTTACATGCGATTATTGTGTAGCACTACCCCCGGAGGAGCTGCTGGTTTGTTTTGGGTGGCACATTTACCTAGTGGCTCTTCCGAATTCCTATGGTGCATATAGCAGAAGTAAAGGAATGTCCGCAACAGGTGTCTTTTGCTGTGCTCTTTATTACCCATCCGGGTAAAAACAAATAACTTGTGGTGAGGAAAGTAGAGTTGAAAGAAGGAAGGAGAATAGCAAATTCAGGCGTAGCAATAGGGAAACAGTCCTGCTCCCAAGTGTAACACTTCTCTGCACCACTCCTGCTTGAGTGGGTATAGCATACCTGGACAGGTCTCTCTCACTGACCTGGTAGCCAGAGTATCGCTCGAACCTTTGAGGAAAAGTCTCTGCCACGGACCCTCTTTAGAATGAACATCAGGGAGACACCTCTGCCACAGGCCCTCCCTGATTGCAGTAACGGAGGCAATCCTCCTTTGGTGAATTACGCCTGGATCTCCTTCTTAACTTCGCCCAGGTACCAACTGACAGGTGATCAATCCTTCAGTGTCCGGGTACCTTGATCCCCGGTGGTTTGTCTAAATCCTTTTGGACCGCCAGCCTCTTATTGGCGCTCCTCAGACGGACTCCTTACCGTACAGCTATATCGCTTGGGATCCTCAGAGGTGGGAACCCAGTCGCTCACTGAGTCCTTGTCGCTGCTCAAATGCTCTGGACCAACATGGTCTCAAAGCCAGGAACACTGTGTGGCACGCACGCCCTGGCCAGGTGGGCATAACGCCGGGGCGCCGTGATGTGGTCACCCTAAAGGTGGGTGCCACACTGGACAAAGAAGACCCAGAACCAATGGCGTTTGCCCCATAAATACCCTTCCCCAGCATGCACAGCGAGGCTCAACCCTCCTGATTGACTGCTGGGGAAGAGCACCCAAACCTTGACTCCACTGCTGCCATCAACTGCACTGGGGTGGGAAGAACACCCCAGCACAACTGAATGAGCCCACAGCATAGCCAAACCGAGACAGAGACCCTGTTTTGAACATAACAATTTTGATCAGAGTCTACCTACACTCTGATCCCCTTCTAAATTTAAATAGCACCAGTACTTTAAAGTAACCAGGCGCTACAATTGCAAATGGCTTTTAGAACCACTAGCAATAATCACTGTCTCCCCTGCCCCCTCACCGAGAGAATACAATGCCTAGACGGGAGGGATTACCCTGTCAACCCTGTTTGTTGCAACCAGTGGTTGCATGCACAAAATTCTCTCCGTCTATGGCCAGCCTTACAGAGATCATAGTACCTTCCTGACAATGCCTTCATCTGCTCTTCTCTCCTGAAGGACAGCACTGTCTTATTTTAGGCATTATCCAGGGTAAGCATCTATTTCATGTACTGAGATGTTGCTTCAGAGGTGACACAGTCATGTGAATCCTGGTGATTGTGCGTTTTTTATTAGTGTTCATAAACTGTGACGCAGATCAGACTTAGACCCCTTTCACACTTTTGCGACTTCAAAGTCGCGCAATTTTACCGCAAATTTGCCACGACTTGCGGCCGCGATTTTGACAAGACAGTCATACAACTGTGGATCCGACTTTGCCCCACAACTTGAAGTATGACTTCAATGAGCAGGGACGCGACTTTGATCCCCACGCCAGTTTTTTTTTAAAAAAAAAAACTTTATTGGTTCCCCCCAAAATCCATACCAGACCCTTATCCGAGCACCAGCCCGGCCAGTCAGGAAAGGGGGTGGGGATGAGCATGCCCTTAACATAGTGTGTTGGTGCTTTGGGGCAGAGGGGCCCTGCATCACCCCACCCCAAAGCACCTTGCCCCCATGTTGATGAGGACAAGGGCCCCTTCCCGACAACCCTGGCTGTTGGTTGTTGGGGTCTGCAGACGGGGGGCTTATCGGAATCCGGGAGCCCCCAGATCCCGGCCCCCCACCCGATGTGAATGAGTAAGAGTGTCAAAAAAATAAACACACTACACAGGTTTTTAAAATCATTAATTAGTCACCTCCGGAGGTCTTCTTCCGACTTCTCCGCTCTCCGAGGCTCTTCTTCTGACTTCGGGGGTCTTCTCCGCTCTCTTCTGCTCTCCACGCTCCCCCCGGTTCTTCTCCCGCTCTCCGGTGCTTTCTTCGGGGCTAGCCGTCGCTATCTTCTTTAAAGTTTTTTCACTAGCGGTGGCCAGCCCGGTCTTTCTTGTCGCCTTCATCACCTTCTTCCCTCTTTCTTTCTTCTTTTCTTCCGTCGTTGACTCGACGCTCCCTCCCGCTGTAATGCCAGGTGTGCGGTGCGCAGCGATTTATATAGGCCTCTTATGACTTCACAGTCCCAGCACGCTCCGGGTGGTGACGACATAATTACCCCACCCCCTTATGTCGTCACCACCCGGAGCATGCTGGGACATAAGAGGCCTATATAAATCGTTGCGCACCGCACACCTGGCATTACAGCGGGAGGGAGCATCGAGTCAACATCAGATGAAAAGAAGAGGAAAGAAGGCGACGAGGAAGACTGGGCTGGCCCCTGCTAGTAAAAGAGCTTCAAAGAAGATAGCGGCGGCCAGCCCAGAAGAAGGCACCGGAGAGCGGTAGAAGAACCGGGGAGCGTGGAGAGCAGAAGGGTGGGGGAGGGATCTGGGGGCCCCCTTATTAAAGGGGGCTCCCAGATTCTGATAAGCCCCCCGGCCGCAGACCCCGACAACCAACGGCCAGGGTTGTCTGGAAGGGGCCCTTGTCCTCATCAACATGGGGGCAAGGTGCTTTGGGGTGGGGGGGTGCAGGGCTTCCCCTGCCCCAAAGCACCCACCCCCCCCCCCATGTTGAGGGCATGCGGCCTGGTACGGTTTAGGAGGGGGGCGCTTGCTCGTCCCCACCCCCTTTTCTGACTGGCCAGGCTGGTGCTCGGATAAGGGTCTAGTATGGATTTTGAGAGGGACCCCATGCCGTTTTTTGGCGTGGGGGGTTCCCCTTAAAATCCATACCAGACCGAAGGGCCTGGTATGCTCATGAAGGGGGAAGCCATACCGTTTAGAAAAAAATAAAAATTGGCGTGGAATTCCCCTTCATGCACAAGTCATGTACAAGTCGCATGCCAGAGTCGGATCTGTTAATACGGAATCCGACTTTGATCCGACTTCAGAAAAAAAGTAATGCAGGAACTACTTTGAAGTCGGCACGACTTAATGTTGTGCCAGTAAGAATGGTAGTCATTGAAAATCATGAAGAATGACTTGTCATACGATTTTGCCGTCCAAAATCGTGCTACACATCGTATAAGTGTGAAAGGGGACTTACCTTGTGACTTGTAACAATATGAGCACTGGAGGGGAGTAGACTGAGGAAATACTTTTCTCCTACCTACAGCAAACTGATGACATCATCTCAGCCTAGGGAAATTCATTTTACTGGTGCTAAGGACTGCATTTAATAGCTTTCGATTCAGATTCAGAATACCTTTGGGATTATTAAAGTATTCTGAATCTGAAGGACTGCATTTAATTATAAAAGGTACAGCTTTTTATTGAAAATTATATAAATGGTATAATATGACAGGTTAATAATTTATCCTTGCAGACTTGTAAAGTCACTGAAAGGTCTACCCTAAATTTGATTATGCATACGGTGTTTTAATATTTTTTAATGGTATATACCTGTACTGTCCTTTTATGCTAATACATAATTGCATTCTTTTTGTATTGCATAATTACACTTTCCTTTTTGTAACTGGTCAGACTAGTAGAGCAAGTTCAGCACTACTATACCAATTAACAATGAATACTGTTAATACCAGTACTCTGAAGGACAAACTATGATTTTAAGTTAGATCCATGTCTGTTGAGCATTTAGAAATCCAGTAGACACCCAAAAAACATCTAGGCCCAGATTCACAGAGTGTGGGCACACATTACGCCGCCGTAGCGCAAACGCCGTACGCCGCACCAATGTAGCGCGGAGAGGCAAGCATTGCATTCAGCAAGCTATTGCTCCCAACGCTGTGTCAGAGTGGCGTAGGTTTCGAGGGCGCAGGCCGGCGTATGTGGAAGTGGGCATGACCCATGCAAATGAGGCGTGACCCCATGCAAATTATGGGCCGAGCACCAGACAGATACGTATCACGAACTGCACATGCGCCGTGACGTGGACGCATCCCCCTGGGCCTGCTCACAACCACGTCAGAACAACTGCCTAAACTACGCCGGATCACTGCGTACGGCGTGAACGTAACCTACGCCCAGCCAGACACACGTCCAACGTAAAATACGACGGCTTGTGTTCCCTGGTGCAGACCTTTGCATGTCTGCTGCTGGGTTGCACCTCCTTTATGGGGAATAACTTTACGTCGGATGTACAACTTACGCGCACCTCGCGTAGCCTGCGTCGGGCGCAAGCAGGTTCGTGAATAGCCGTATTTCCCTCATTTGCATGTTTGAATGGCTAATCAATGGGAGCGGCACCATGCTCCCACACTAACTGTGCGCCCATTCTACGCCGGCGTAAGCAAGCTACGTCGGCGGGGTGTAGCCTGTTTTTAGGCGGATATTGGTTTGTGGGTCTGGCGCACACATACGCCGGCGCACATTTACACTTACGTCGGCGTAACGTGATTTACATCAGCGTAAGTGCGTTCTGAATCTGGGCCCTAATCTTTAAAAACTGGTACAATTGAATAACATGTAAAATAATTGCACTATTTCTTAAATTCCTAAACTGCACACCAAAAAATATGATTAAAAAGACCAAATATTTCAGTTCATGATAGAAGATGGGGGGGCCGAGTTGTCACGCTGTTACCTCTTACATCTGTTGTGGTCTCAGACCCTGATGCCGCGTACACACGACCATTTTTAATGGTCTAGAATTTCAACCCGATTATTGTTAAGCCGGCCTTGCCCACACACGATCGTGAAAAACACATGCTCTAGCAAAGCGCAGTGACGTACAACTCGTACAACGGCACTATAAAGGGGAAGTGCCATTCAAATGGCGCCACCCCTGGCGCTGCTTTTGTTGATTTCTTGTTAGTAAAAGTTTGGTGAGAGATGATTCGCGCTTTTCAGTCTGTTACAGTGTGACGAATGTGCTATCTCCACTACGAACGCTAGTTTTACCAGAACGATCGCTCCCGTCTCATAACTTGCTTCTGAGCATGCACGTTATTTTCACGTCGTTAAAGCCCACACATGACCATTTTTTACGACGTTAAAAACGATGCGAAAATTTAGAGCATGTTCTAAATTTTTATTTGCCATTTTTAACGTCGTAAAAAATGCTCTGGAGCCCACACACGATAGTTTCACATCGTGAAAAAAATGGTCGTGTGTACGCGGCATTAGACCTGCCCATCTGAGTTCCCAACCCCACCAACCTGACATTACAATAAATGGAGAGAGACTCGGGGAGCCAAAATTGTGTACACTAGCGGTTAAAAGCATCCCGCTAGCGGCCGAATACCTCTGCAAAAATGACAGTAAAGCGCTTTACCGTCGACACCGCCAATGCCTAGGTGTGAAAGCGGCCTTATTTCCTTTACTGTCCTCTACAACAGGAAGTGAGTGGAAGAATCAACAAAGGGAGAGGAAATCTCACAGAGAGGGAGAATCTCCTAAAAGGCAACATCAACATTATAAAAAAAAAGTAGGTTTGGTTGAAATTCCTAATTAAACCTCAAGTGAACCTTTCGGTTTGCATAAACCAGCTACATTTATTCTGGATGCATCCTTCAGGACCCTTCCTCTCTGTATGGAAGCAGTGGTCTCTCACCTGAGATCTGACACACTCTCTGCTGATAGAGCTCTCCATTAGCTCTCCATCAGCAGAGAGCACGTGCTTTGCTGATTTTCAGAGTTGTTGCTCTGATTTAGCAGGGTGCACGTGGTTTAGAGTGACTGTATAATTGGGCTAAAAAGTTCAGTCATTACATTAAACATGTAAATGATATATATAGTATATTATAAAACTATTATATATATATAAGCCGCCTTAATTTAAAAACTGCGCCGTCGTATCCTTACGCCGATTCTCAAAGGCAGATACGCTTAAAAAATAGGCTTCCTCCGCCGACGTAACTAGCATACGCCGGCGTATAATTGTGGGCAATTTTACACTGGCCGCTAGGGGCTCATCTGTAGATTTCCGCGTAGAATATGCAAATGACCTAGATACGCCGATCCAGAAACGTACGTGCGCCTGGCGCATTTTTTTACGTCGTTTACGTAAGCCTTTTTCCGGCGTAAAGTTACCCCTGCTATATGAGGCGTACGCAATGTTAAGTATGGACGTCGGGCCAGCGTCGAATTTTTCGTCGTTTGCGTAAGTCATTTGCGAATAGGGCTGTGCGTAATTTACGTTCCCGTCGAAAGCATTGACTATTGCGGCGTAATTTGGAGCATGCGCACTGGGATACGTTCACGGACGGCGCATGCGTCGTTCGTTAGAAACGTCAATTACGTGGGGTCACACATAATTTAAATAAAACACGCCCACATCTTCAACATTTGAATTAGGCGGGCTTACGCCGGCCCTTATAGGCTACGCCGCCGTAACTTCGGGCGCAGAATCTTTCTGAATACCATAGGAGATACGCTACGCCCGCATAAAGATACACATTTGTATCTGAATCTGGGCCGTAGTTCTGTACAAAATCCTCCCACTATACAATAAAGTTCTAGGGATTGAAGTCTATTCCATGGCCTTTGTAGAGTTTCCCAGGACAATGGTTATATCATAGAATCCCACAAATAATAATAATAACTGTATAGACTTTACCGTCCTACCACAACCAATGGACAGTACAGCTCAAAAATAGATTATGAATTAGCTTCATCTTCATGACCCAGTTTTCCAACCGGCTTCCACCTACAACCAAAATATCCATTGTATCTGGTGAAACAACCATTTTTCTGTGTACCAGTTTTGAGGATTTCCCTTCTGCACATCAAAAGAATTATCATGCCTCAGAGATGTCCCATATTGCAGACCTTTAAAATGAGCAGTGTGCTAAAATATTTACTGTTTGCATTGAAGTTGTTAATATCTGTTAAAGAGAAATAAATAGAAACCATCTGCAGCATAAAATGAAAAGATTCCACGTGCGGGCTTGTAATGTTTTCACAGTCCTACACGAGTCAGTACTGCATTACCACAGCTGTACCGCACATGCTAAACACAAATGCCAATGCCTCAGCTTTCTAATCTCACCATCCCCTGGCAACTATATCACCCTGTCATGTGCTTGCCAATAGTTCTTTGCTATGCTTAGTACTAATGTACAGTATCTCACAAAAGTGAGTACACCCTCACATTTTTGTAAATTTTTTATTATATCTTTTCATGTGACAACGCTGAAGAAATGACACATTGCAACAATGTAAAGTAGTGAGCTTGTACACAGTGTAAATTTTATTTCCCCTCAAAATAACTCAACACACAGCCATTAATGTCTAAAGTGAGTACACCCCTAAGTGAAAATGTCCAAATTGGGCCCAATTAGCCATTTTCCCTCCCAATGTCATGTGACTCATTCATGTTACAAGGTCTCAGGTGTGAATGGGGAGCAGGTGTGTTTAATTTGGTGTTATCGCTCTCACTCTCTCATACTGGTCACTGGAAGTTCAACATGGCCCCTCATGGCAAAGAACTCTCTGAGGATCTGAATAAAGAATTGTTGCTCTACATGAAGATGGCCTAGGCTATAAGAAGATTGCCAAGACCCTGAAACTGAGCTCCAGTATGGTAGTCAAGTCCATACCGTGGTTTAACAGGACAGGTTCCACTCAGAACAGGCCTCGCCATGGTTGACCAAAGAAATTGAGTGCACGTGCTCAGCGTCATATCCAGAGGTTGTCTTTGGGAAATAACATATGAGTGCTGCCAGCATTGCTGCAGAGGTTGAAGAGGTGGGGGGTCAGCCTGTCAGTGTCCAGACCATACGCCGCATGCTGCATCAAATCGGTCTGCATGGCTGTCGTCCCAGAAGGAAGCCTCTTCTAAAGATGATGCACAAAAAGGCCCGCAAACAGTGTGCTGAAGACAAGCAGACTAAGGACATGGATTGCTGGAACCATGTCCTGTGGTCTGATGAGACCAAGATAAACTTATTTGGTTCAGATGGTGTCAAGCGAGTGTGGCAGCAACCAGGGGAGTAGTACAAAGACAAGTGTGTCTTACCTACAGTCAGCCATGGTGGTGGGAGTGTCATGGTCTGGGGCTGCATGAGTGCTGCTGGCACTGGGGAGCTACAGTTTAGTGAACGAACCATGAATGCCAAAATGTACTGTGACATACTGAAGTAGACTGGACCGCAGGGCAGTATTCCAACATGATAACGACCCCAAACACACTTTCAAGACAACCACTGCCTTGCTAAAGAAGCTAAGGGCAAAGGTGATTGACTGGCCAAGCATGTCTCCAGATCTAAACCCTATTGAGCATCTGTGGAGCATCCTCAAATGGAAGGGGGAGGAGCGCAAGGTCTCTATCATCCATCAGCTCCATGATGTTGTCATGGAGGAATGGGAGAGGACTCCAGTAGCAACCTGTGAAGCTCTGGTGAACTCTATGCCCAAGAGGGTTAAGGCAGTGCTGGAAAATAATGGTGTCCACACAAAAAAATTAACACTCTTGGGTCCAAATTTGACATTTTCACTTAGGGGTGTAGTCACTTTTGTTGCCAGGGGTTTAGACATTAATGGCTGTGTGTTGAGTTATTTTGAGGGGACAGCTAATTTACACCGTTATACAAGCTGTACACTCACTACTTTATAGGGTTGTCCAGATACCGATACTAGTATCGGTATCGGGACCGATACCGAGTATTTGCGGGAGTACTCGTATTCGCGCAAATGCTCCCGATACCTAAATAGAATACTTTTTTTGTATTTATCAACATGTTCTATGAAAATTCTTTGAGTTTTTTACTACTGCGTGACAAGCAAATAAAACATTTTTATTCATTTTTACTCATTTTTATTCTTTTATAATGTCTTGAGTTAGAGTTCTTCATAATTCTAAAGAAAATATCCTTAGTCTGTATTGTGGTTTGAAAACTGTCACATGACATTTAAAAAAAGTATCGGTATTAGGTATCGGCGACTACATGAAAAAAAGTATCGGTACTTGTACTCGGTCCTAAAAAAGTGGTATCGGGACAACCCTACTACTTTACATTGTTGCAAAGTGTCATTTTTTCAGAGTTACATGAAAAGATATAATAAAATATTTACAGAAATGTAAGGGGTTTACTCACTTTTGTGAGATACTGTATATCTTGGGTTGCAAATTGCAACCCCTTCATAAAATGTAAGCCAAGCATGTGACATTGACAGGTCACATGACCAGGTTTCCCTTCTAAACTCATTTTTAGGCTTCATGCCCACTGGATGTTTGGCTAACTCTCCTAGACGCCTTTCCTCCTGGCAGCAGTATTTTGGCAAAGAAAACACTCAACGCTGTTTAAGGTGTGTAACGTTTAGGCGCATAAAGTGCTTGGGTGTTAATTCTTTTAATTACCTGAATAATAATTAATTCTAGCCACCTAAATGAATTAACTCTCATGCCTCGTACACACGACCGGCATTCCCGACGGGAAAAGATCCGTCGTAATTTTTTTTTGGGGGGGGGGACCGAGAACATGCTCAGTAACTTTTCCCTCGTACACACGAGAGGTTTTCCCGTCCGGAAAACTCAGATGAGAGCTTTGGTTGGGAATCTCAGCTGTGTGTATGCTCCATCACAGTTTTTCCCATAAGAAAACTGCCAAAAGCTTGGGAATCCCGGCAGAAAAAAATAGAGCAGGTTCTCTTTTTTTTGTCCGGCGTTTTGTGGGCAGTTTTCCCGTCTGAAAAACTGCGAGGAGCATACACACGGCCGGGATTCCCGGCTAAAAGCTCTCCTCGCAGTTTTCCTGTCTGGAAACCCGGCCGTGTGTATGAGGCTTCAGGCACTAAACACACACTTGCATGCTTTATACTTTTTTTTTTCTGCCAAAACGCTGCTGTTTTTTTTTTTTTTTTCTAATAAAAAGAATAACAGCGCTCACAAAATAAATGAATTTGTGACAATGTCCATATGAAGTGAGCTCCAAATAATAAAATTCAGTCGTGCTCTGAACTTCTAGGTGCATCACACACCCCTCCTGTGTCCCCACTCACCGAAAAGAATGGACCCCTGGCTTTTCAGTCCAGGAGTCAATCAGGCTTGCATATCCTTGAAGGATCCTCCACAAACCTTCCCTACTCATGATGATCATAAGGTGAATATGGCACCAAAAGTGGATAGGTACTTACAGACTAGCAGAATTAAACTCGCATAAGGTATTGCAGTGAAAAACAGATAGGAAACGCTGCATCCAGCGCGCGTTCCACCGAACCCGGAGTCGGAATTGATGTAGTTTGGACTTGAAAACCGGAAATTTCAGGGGGGCTTTTGTCTGCCTCTAAACTCCTCTAAATACCTATGTGTGCATGGACACATAGGCTAGCATGCATGGGCATTTAGAGCAAGAAAAAAAACACACCAGACACCCCTAACACCAAGGATAAAACATCCGGTGTGCATAAGGCCTTAATAGGCTCTGCGGGGTCTACAAAGTCATCATTGTGCAATGCACATTTGTAAAGAACCTCACTGCTTTGTAAAGGTGCTATTTTCCCCCCCTAAAGTCTTGGTATTATCAAAAGATGGCCATAGTTGTGCTTTTTAAATAAATCTCTAATGATCAAAGTTATGGTGATGCACAAAACAGGTATAATAAAGTGATTGGGCCAGATCCAGAGAGAGGATACGCCGGCGTACTTTCAAATTACCAGCGTCGTATCTTTAGTTTGAATCCTCAAACCAAGATACGACGGCATCTGGGTTCGATCCGACAGGCGTGCGGCTTCGTACGCCTTCGGATCGTAGATGTAATACTTCGGCGTCCGCTGGGTGGAGTTCGCATCGTTTTCCGCGTCGGGTATGCAAATGAGCTTTTTCCGACGATCCACAAACGTGCGCGCGTCTGTCGCATTCTCTTACGTCGTCTCTAGTCGGCTTTTTCCGGCGTATAGTTAAAGCTGCTATTTTGCGGCGTATAGATAGACTTGCCATGTTAAGTATGGCCGTCGTTCCCGTGTCGAAATTTGAGTTTTTTTTTTTTTTAAGCGTAAGTCGTCCGTGAACGTCTAAGTTAAAAAAATTACATCGTTGCGACGTCATTTCGCGCAAAGCACGGCGGGAAATTTCGAAACGGAGCATGCGCAGTTCAATCGGCGCGGGGATGCGCTTCATTTAAATGAATCACGCCCCCTAATCGTCGATTTGAATTCCGCCGCCAGAAATACACTACGCCGCCGTAACTTACGGCGCGAAATCTTCCTGGATTCGACTTAAAGCCAGGTAAGATACGGCGGCGTAGCGTATCTCTGATACGCTGCACCTATCCATTTCTATGTGGATCTGGCCCATTACTTCTAACTGTTGCTCCTTGCCCCAGTAAGCCCCTTGATCCTATGGAAATACTGACTTTTTGAAAGTCAGTATTTACAGGGGCTCCAAAAGTTAAAAGAAAACTATTGATTTACCCAAGTAGTGTGCCAGAGCAATGCTAAACATTCATTTATTAACTTGACTTAAAAAATGTAAAGGATATTTTTTTCTGATGGAATTGGCAAGAAGATTGTAATAAAATTAATATTTCTCTGTGGACTTATTGGACTACTCAGCCAATTCTGTTGTATAAAAACTGAAACATGCAAACAGCTTCAATGAGATTTGTTCCAAAGACAGGACCGATGATGTTGCGTTTACCAGCTACAGAGACAGTCCCATTGGACAGGGCCGAAGGTAAGTAGGTGTAACTATGCATGGAGTCAAGGAAAATCAAGCCCCAGAAACAAAGTGACAGTAAAGGCCCGACGCGATCTGACTTTTTGACAACAAATGTCCGACGGTTGATCAGACAATCCGACCGTGTGTACGCTCCCATCGGACAAATGTTTTCGCTTTTTCATTGGACAAATGTTCGGTGTGAATGTTCTCAAACTTTTCGACAACAAATGTCTGATGGAGCATAATCCGATTGCGTGTACACAAGTCTATCAGACTAAAGTCCAAAGTATAAACACGCATGCTCAGAACCAATGCTAAAGATAAGACAACAATAGCAGAAGTTGCCCAAAGGGTGGCGGTAAAGAGCTTAAAAACCACGTGATTTGGTGAAAGTTGGCTGAAAAAGTCCTGCCGTGTGTATGCATACCAATTTCACGGCCAACGCCCATTCAGAGCAAAATCCACAGAAAAGTCAGATAGAAGTCCGATAGTGTGTATGAGGCTTAGAGGGGTTGTAAAGGTTTGTTTTTTATTTTCTAAATAGGTTCCTTTAAGCTAGTGCATTGTTGGTTCACTTACCTTTTCCTTTGATTCCCTTTCTAAATGTTTTTTTCTTTGTCTGAATTTCTCACTTCCTGTTCCTCCTCAGTAAGTTGGCCCCCATCATCCGAACCGTTCTGGCTGGGGGTTAGTCAGCGTGCTCGCCCCCTCCCTTGGGACTACATCCCTGCGGGGAGACGCTGGGATGTAGTCCCAAGGGAGGGGGCGAGCATGCTGACAGGAAGTGAGAAATTCAGAGAAGGAAAATAAACATTTAAAAGGGAAATCAAAGGAAAAGGTAAGTGAACCAACAATCCACTAGCTTAAAGGAACCTATTTAGAAAATAAAAAACAAACCTTTACAACCCCTCTAAGGTAGGGTTATCAAAGCAGTGTTTTTAGAAGATAACTTTTTTCAACTTTATGGCACCGTTCCATTGAAAGTCTGAGGAATTTATCCTTTTATATCTTTTTATAACTAAGTCATCTGTATGCTCTAAACTTCAGTGTCAGAATAAAATAATCACACTGAAATATTAAGGAAGATGTGGCACTTGGCAAAGGAACATCGGATTTCTCCAAACATTAAACCATAAATGAAAGGACATAGGCCACAGAAGAACACGGCTCACCAGAACTACATGGAAGGTGGCTACACTTCTGCTGACTGCTGATTACAGGCCTCTCCACAGCTCCTCTGGAAACTCTCAGGCCTCTCATTTCAATGACGATGTCTTCCCTCCTGTGTATTTTGACAGCTGTCATGGGTTTGGCAGCTGATAGTGGAGAAGTTCAGACTACGACCCGTTCACACAGCAGCTTTTTCTCAGCATGATCATATTTGATACTGTCAGTTCATCTCTTCATGTATTTTACATGCTGGTAGAAAAACAGAGTTAACTTCATGTGTGGCTTGTTTGTCTTTTGTTCCTGAGGGGACTCTGCTTTAAAATTATTTTTCTTTTTAAGTTTTTTTTTAAAAAAAGCAATAAACCCAGATAGCAAGGATAACTTGCCACAAATATGTGACAGTGTTGAATTGTAAGGGCTAGATTCAGGTAGGGGGACGTACAATTGTGCGGGCGTACCGTATGTTATTTACGCTACGCCGCCGCAACTTACAGGAGCAGGTGCAGTATTCACAAAGCACTTGCTCCGTAAGTTGCGGCGGCGTAGCGTAAAAATGGGGCCGGCGTAAGCCCGCCTAATTCAAATCTGGAAGGGGGGGCGTGTTCTATGTTAATGTGTGATGACCTGACGTGATTGACGTTTTTTACGAACGGCGCATGCGCCGTCCGTGTACATATCCCAGTATGCATTGCTCCCAAGTACGCCGCAACAACGTATTGGTTTCGACATGAACGTAAATTACGTTCAGCCCTATTCGTGAACGACTTACGCAAACGACGTAAAAAATTCAAAAATCTAAGCGGGAACGACGTCCATACTTAACATTGCATGCGCCTCATAGAAGCAGGAGCAACGTTACGCCGAAAAAGCCTTACGCAAACGACGTAAAAAACTACCGCCGGGCGCACGTACGTTTGTGAATCGGCGTAACTAGGTAATTTGCATACTCTACGCCGAAAAAAACGACGGAAGCGCCACTTAGCGGCCAGCGTTAATGTGCACCCTAAGATATGACGACGTAAGAAACTTACGCCAGTCGGATCTTAGGCTAATGTCGGCGTATCTTGCTTTCTGAATACAGAAAGAAGATACGCCGGCGCAGCTTTGAATTTACGCGGTGTATCATTGGTATGCCGGCGTAAATCATTGCTGAATCTAGCCCTAAGTCTGTTAACTTGCTGCACTTTTTCACTGGCATGTTGTACACTTGCAGAACACTTGAAGCACACGTTCTAGTTAACACTTTACCAATTTGTAGAAAATTTGCATGGCAAGTCTCTAGTAAGAGCAAAGTTGCAGTGTTGAGTCTACAGCAAGAGCTCTGCAAGTCTACAGCATGAAAATTCAGCCACAGTGACCCCTGTGGTGGGATGACTATTGCACAACATAACTGAACCAGAACTTGCAGCAGACTTGCAGAATGTTTGCACAGAAAGTTGATCTGGAGATATGCAATGCGGACTTGCTGCAATTGCACAAGCCATTTTTAAACTTGCAGCTCAATTGCTTGCTATCTGGGAAGCCAACATAGTGAAGAAGTCCTATCAATTACTTTACTGTGTATCGCTACCCCCGCAGGAGCCGCTGATTTGTTTTTGGGATCGGCATATTGAGTTACCTTAATGTGGCGTATGGGTGCAGTTGGAGAACAAAGCAGTAAGCGAAGGTCCAGACAGTGAATTAAGGGTTTTTCCAATGCTTTATTTCCTGGCCAACACGGCCAACATCAACTTCAAATAGGAAGAAAAGGTTGATGAGGAGAAAAGGGCGAACCTTGCAGTATCAGGCCTGGATATGAACCAAGCAGTCCTGCTCTCAGTAGTATCAACTTGTGATTCGTCGCCACTCTTTCTGAGTGGGTGAAGTGCCCCCGGACAGACCCCTCTCACAAGCCTGGCAGCCGAAGTGTCACTTTGGATTCGCTGGGAGGAACAGATCTCTCTCACAGACCTGGCTCTAGGGCCTCTGCCACAGGCCAATTACTTTAGGTGAGCTAGATGGATAAATAGAGCGAATCCTCCCAGTAGGTTTTAGCATAGGTCACCAGATGACAGCAAAGCGTACCTGTCAACATTCCGGTCACCAGATCCCCGATTGGTTCGATCAAGCCCTGTTGGACAACCTGCCTCCGGGTTCCCCTCAAGCCGACCCCCCAATCGAACGGCACCCAGCCTGGGATCCTCTCAATAGAACCGGGGACCCAGTAAGTCACTGGAGTCCCCTTTTACCTCCGGATGAGGTTTTGTGTAGTCTGCAATTCTGGCCTGGTGGGCCGCGCTGGCGGGGTCCATGGATGCGCGCACCCTGAAGGTGGATGCCGCACCTGGAACCGGGACCCCGCGAAAACTTGCCTAGCACATGACACCTGTCACAGATATATCCTCCCCCAGCATGCCCTGCGAGGGAAAAGCTCCTCTAATTGGCTGCTGGGGAAAGTTGCTCTGCCAGGACCCCTCTGGTGCCAACTGCTGGCCAGGGATGATATTGCATCCCTGGAGCACAGACTGACCCAGTGGATGTTTCTGGAGTGACAGAAGTCCCAATTTAGCAAATTGTGAATGGAAGCAAAATAACTCTCCCATTCCCCACTAACTTTAGCGTAGTGCCCATACTGAAAGTAAGGGGGCGCTACAACTGCTTGAGGAGAATGTGCTGGCCTTGTTACTACAGTACTCATTTGATTTTATAGGTGTGTGGTGGAGAGTGTCCTTTTTTCTTGCTTTGCCAAGTAGTATGTTAATTGCTCTGCTGCAGATAAACGGGCACTGCAGCAGGTGGTAAGAACTGCCCAGAGGATTATTGACACTAATCTAGCCACCACCAATGATACTTACAGCAGGTGTAGGAAGATGGCCCTCGGTTTTACGAGGTACTCCCCCCCCCCCCTTTCAGGTTGCAATTTATGCAGCATTAGGGCTAGACCACCAAGCTTTTTCCCAGATACTGTAAAGCCTCGTACACACGATTGGACTTCCAGTGGACAAATCCGTGGATTTTTGTCCAAAGGGCGTTGTTCATGAACTTGTCCTGCATACAGACGGCAGAACATTTTCAGCCAACATACACCAAACTTAGTGGTTTTTCAGCTCTTTACTAGTGTTGAGCAGAATATGCCATATTCGATTTCGCGATATATCTCGAATATATATTCGAATATTCGAGATATATTCGCTAAATTCGAATATTCGTGATATTTTATCGAAATTAAATGATTGCGATTTTTCGCTATTGCGAATGCGAAAATAATTGCGATTTTTTGATAACTGCGGTAGGAGCGCTCTGATTGGCTCAGAATATTCGTGATATTTTATCGAAATATCGCAACATGCGAATGCGATATTTATTGCGCAATTTCGAGAAATGCTGGAGGAGCGCTCTGATTGGCTCAGAATATTCGTGATATTTTACAATACAAAATAATTGCGAATATTCGGCAAATGCGGAAGGAGCACTCTGATTGGCTCAGAATATTCTTGATATTTTACAATACAAAATAATTGCGAATATTCGGCAAATGCGGAAGGAGCACTCTGATTGGCTCAGAATATTCTTGATATTTTACAATACAAAATAATTGCGAATATTCGGCAAATGCGGAAGGAGCACTCTGATTGGCTCAGAATATTCTTGATATTTTACAATAGAAAATAAAAAGTGTTTTGCATTGGTGGTGATTCTTTACTCTATCCATCTGTCACAGCCGTTTGTCAATCAAACACCTTGAAGATTGAACACGTTCATGCTGCATGCTTTGGACTTTTTTTCACTTCACATATCAAAGACATTTTTATGAAAGATTATTTTTCTATTATTGGGACTATATTTCTTTATATATTTTTTTCACTGTGTATTTCACAAGTTATTTGCGCTTGCTTATTTTATAATTTGCCCACATGTCTTGTCACTAGACATATTTTTTATTCTTGTAGAGCGACTCCATTTTCTGTCTTGTATTAATTTATGTTGTATAACATTTTTTAGTTGCTGCTGTATTCTCCCCTTTTTTAAGGTATGCGCAATTTTTTCCTTCTTACAAAAAATAATAATATCAAACATACAAATATTCATAACATACACATACACAAAGCCCCCCCCTTTTGCATCAGAGACAATCAGAGTTCTCCTACCACAGTTATCGAAAATTCGCAATAATTTTCGCATTCGCAATAGCGAAAAATCGCAATTTTTTTTTTTTCAATTTGGCAACATAAAAGGATCGCCTCAGCTTAGCTACTCGGCCCAGGGTCTCTAATCATACCAGCAATGCTTTTAGACGTCGATAGGATGTGATCCGTTTTAAAAATCAAATTGAAAAAATGCGAATATTCGGAATTGCGAATATTCACCGCGAAATTCGAAATATAGCGCGATTTCTCGAATATGCTATATTCGAGTCGAATATTCGCAATGCGAATATTCGTGAGCAACACTACTCTTTACCGCCACTCTTTGGGCAACTTTTGCTATTGTTGTCTATGTTTAGCATTGGTTCGGAGAATGCGTCTTTGTACTTTGGATTTTAGTCTAATGGATTTGTGTACACACGATCGGATAATCTGACGGAACTCATTTGTTGTCGGACAATTTGAGAGCATGACCATCCAACATTTGTTGTTGGAAATTCCGACAACAATTGTCTGATGGAAAATACAGACGGTCGGATTATCCGACAAGACACGTCCATCGGACAATTGTTGTCAAAATATCCGATCGTGTGTACGGGTCTTAAAACTGACAAACTCTTCATCACCCTGAATTATTGCTGCTATTCCTACTATTATTATTTTTTTTTGAACATTGCTGTAATTTGAGATTGATGATATGTCGCTTTATGAATGATAATTTTCAAATCTTATTAAGAATCCTGTGCTGTAATCTTTGCTCATGTTGAACAAATCGGTATTATTTAAACAATATATATTTATCTACACATATTTATCTGAGGCAGCATAAACAGACAGCTGATCCGTGTTGTTACTGTCCCCCAACCACCCACCTGAAGTCTACTATGTCGTCTGAAAGGGGGTGGTACACCCGCCATAGTGCTTTGCTTTGTGGCTGTGGAACATTTAATTCAGCTCGTTGAGTTCAACAGGGGGCACTGCCTGTCAAACTTCTCCTTTGATATCAATGGGACCATGCTGCAACCACAATCTAAAGGCTGGAACTCCAGTCCATCCAGCCATGAGATTTACACACTTCTGTAACAGAAAACGCTGTCTGCAAGGGGAGGAGCAGGGCCGGATTAACAAGGGGGCAGATGGAGCTGCAGCTCCAGGCTCCTTTCTCAACATAGGCCCATTTGCCCAAAACAAAAACAAACATTTTTCAGAAAAAAAAGATTGACTTCGGGGGTTGTAGCTCGATGACCAGAGGTCACAGAAACCCCACATTTGGGGGGTAGGCAGGGGAAGACCTACCCCACAACTGGTGAAAATATGGGACGGCTATCATTTATGGTTCCGGAGATACGGGCCTGCTTGCACAGCCTGTCAGAAGCTACATTCAGAGCGGCCAATATAAATACAAGCTGACACACTACAGCAGACTGATAGGATCACAGTGCTTATAATAATTATTTGTATATTACTCATGGTAATTAAACCCCTCGCCACCCAGGCCAATTCTGACACTTCTCTACTCCATGTAAAAATCATCATTTGTTTTTTGCTAGAAAATTACTCTATGGTGGTCTTTGCACTTTTTATGTTGCACGGTATAGAGCTGCACGATTCTGGCTAAAATGAGAATTGCAATTTTTTTGCTTAGAAGATAGATCACGATTCTCTCACGATTCTTGCGGCGTAACATCATCTTTCACATTAAAACAAAAAAAATTAGCTAACTTCACTGTTTTGTTTTTATGGTTTTTATTATTCATTAAAGTGGGCAAATGCAGTGTGACATAAAATATTGCAGCAATAGCCATGTTATTCCCTAGAGTCTCTACTAAAATATATATAATGTTTGGCGGTTTCAAGTAATTTTCTAGCAAATAATATTGCTTTTTAACTTAAGAAACAAGTGTTGGACTTTAAGTGGTTAAATTTCACGCATTTACACACAGAAGTTTGATCTAAGAAGATAGTTGGTTACAATGTTTCATGTTGTTACAAACTTGGGGGATTTGTTCTTTACACACAGAAGTGTATCCCTTTGATCTAAGAAGGAAGTGTTAGTTACAATGTTTTCTGTTAAAAACTTGGCAGACTCCCCAGATATTTTCTTTTGACATCTGAAAGTCTTTCCACTTGTTATATGAACGATTTTTTTAACAAATAATTGTGCAGCTCTAGCACGGTATTTGCACAGCAATTTTTCAAACATGTTTTTTTTTGGAAAAAAAATGTTTCATTCATTTAAAAAAACACTAAAGTTAGCACGATTTTTTTTGGTATCCTAAGCGATGCTTTAAAAAATTTTTAGGTTACATGTTTAGAGTTACAGAGGAGGTCTAGTACTAGAATCAGTGGCGGAATTATAGGGGTCGCTGAGATCGCAATGGCGACCGGGCCCCTTGCTGCAGGGGGCCCTTGAGGGCCCCCTGTACTCTTTGATAGAAGGATCGGCAGTTGAGCGGCAGGGGCGGCTGAGATGAGCTCCTCGATCGTCAGCCGAACTGTGCAGGGAAGGAGCTTGTCACATGAAAGTAGTGTGTGCCGTTTGTCTCCCCCTAGAGTGCAGTACCCGGCAGGAAGAGCCAAGGTAAATGTCTGCCTTTTTTTTATGACTATCTATCTACTGTATGTGTGTTTATATGTGTGTGTGTGTGTGTGTATGTGTGTGCAATGTGCATGTATATGTGTGTGTGTGTGTGTATGTATATGTGTGTGTGTGTATATGTGTGTGTGTGCATGTATGTATGCATGTGTGTGTGCATGTATGCATGTTAAAGCGGTTGTATACCCACTGTCATTTTTTTTTTTAAACCTGAAAAGCAAAAGCCATAATCAGCTAGTATGCACCGCATACTAGCTGATTATTAAATACTTACCTTGGAACGAACCTGGCCCACGCCGAGGGAGATGTCATCTTTCCTCGGCGTGTCTTCCGGGTATCGCCGCTCCAGCGCTGTGATTGGCTGGAGCGGCAATGTCGTCACTCCCGCGCATGCACGCAGGAGACTTCTCTCCGGCAAGGTCCGGCGGCTGCCGGCCCTTTAGCCGAGGATCCCCGCTGTGCATGTGCCGCTGCAGTCAGCAGCGCATTGCGGGGGGAATATCTCCTAAACCTTACATGTTTAGGAGATATTCGTTATACCTACAGGTAAACCTTATTATAGGCCTTATTATAGGCATACCTGTTGGTTAAAGTGGTAGTACAGAGTTTACTACCACTTTAAGGTGACCAGATCTTTAAAAGGAAATCCGGGAACATATTTTTTTTTTACTAGTAATGATGGAAATCAGCGACTCTCTGCCCGTTGCCGCCACCACCCGCCTAACAGCCTGTCAAGTCTCACTCTCTGAGCCCCAGCTACTACTGGGTGGGGAGCGGAGGAAGATCACTCCGCCAGGGGAAGGCAAGGAGATAAGCAGGCAGGCAGCAGGCCGGGGCTTGAGCCAAGGCAGAATAGGCATAATCATCAGAAAGGAGCACAGATAATGGAAAAAAATTACACCCCCCCTAAGCTAGTAGGAGCGGCGGGTGTGTAATTCAGATTTTTTTTTTCTATTCTGCACTGACTGTCTTTGAAATTGCCCCAGCCCCTGTTTAAATCCAATCCGGGGACAAAACCGGGGACAGACTTGGTCAGGGGAAAGTGTTCTCAATACGGGGGCTGTCCCCAGAAACCGGGGATGTCTGGTCACCCTAATGTGTATGTATGTATGCATGTGTGTGTGCATATGTATGTATGTGAGTGCATGTATGTGCATATGTTTTCAGTGGCGGTGCGTCCATAAGGGTGCATGGGTGCCGCCACCCCCCTCTATGACTAATGGATAGATTCATGCATAGCATGAATCTATCCATGGTCACGGCTGCCACCCCCATATTTAGATGTCCGGACCCTTTTCGGGCGCTGGGTGCCTGAATTACAGCGGGGGGGGGGGGGGGGGTTGAAGCACCTGATTAGAGCCATAGGCTCTAATAGGCTTCAAAATAGGTGAACTGCGAGCACCATGCTGGGAGCTCACAGTCCACCCAGGTGTGTTAGAAGGGCAAATTAATATTCACTTTCCTAACACTGAACCACCTCTCCACCAATCAGGTGTGCGGGTCTATTACCCGTCACCTGATTGGCTGAAACGATAGGAGCAGCTATTGGACGATTATCAGGAGGAGAGGAAGGGAGATGAGGACGTCAGGAGACGCATGAAGGACCCCGCTTGTGGCGGTCACCTGCTGCCCCATGAGACAGGGTAAGTTCTGGCCGAGCGGGCAGGGGGATTCACAATGATGGCATTCGATGGCACAGTTGCAGCATGGCAGCATTTAATGGGCACACTGGCATTTGATAGGCACACTGGCGGCATTTAATGGACACAGTGGCAGCATTTGATGCACAGTGGCGGCATTTAAATGGTCACAGTGACAGCATTTGGGCACAGTGTCAGTGTTTGGCACAGTGGCAGAGTTTGATGGGCACAGTGGCAGCATTTGATGGGAACAGTGGTGGCGTTTGATGGCACAGTGGCAGCGTTTGATGGGCACAGTGGCAGCATTTGATGGGCACAGTGGCAGCATTTGATGGGCACAGTGGCAGCATTTGATGGGAACAGTGGCAGCTTTTGATGGGCAAGGTGGCTGTAAATGAAGGGCACAGTGGCTGCAAATTATGTTTTTTTAAGAATTTTTCAGTTTGCTTACGCCCCCTTAAAAAATTTTGAGCACCAGCCGCCACTAGTTTATATGTGCGTGCATATGTGCATTTATATATATGTGTGTGTTTTTATATGTGTTTGTGTTTACATGTATGTATGCACATTTTATGTATGCGCTTTTAATCCTGACCCCCTATATGTGTACAATCAGAACCTACTTGTTTATTTATTTTTTGATTGTTCATAGTACCAGCAAAAAAAGGCTGTTCCTCCAAAAAGCGATCCATGCTCAGATCGCTTTTCAGAGGCATTTGACAGCCGGTAAAGAGGCAATATCTTGCCTACTGACCGCCTGTTTTAATCCCTTAAATGCATCATCGCTATGCTGCAACTGCACGCAATGCACACAGTTGCAGGGGGGTTTGCAGTATAGCCCCATTGACCTAGGGGTATACTTCAAGGGTGCCCTGACTGGAAAAAGATTGAGAAACACACGACATAGAGCAACCAATGCCTCCATTTTCCTCCTGCAGCCGCTGAATACCTGCAGGAGGGAGAGGAGGAGAAGCAGGGGGAACTGGAGAAATCGGTTCCTTTATACAGTAGTGCTCACTGTCATACTCTCCACACTCCTCTCCTGTACATAGTGCCCACTGTCATACCCTCCACACTCCTCTCTTATACAGAGCGCCCACTGTCATACCCTTCACACTCCTCTCCTGTACATAGTGCCTGCTGTCATACACTTCTCTCCTGTACATAGTGCCCACTGTCACACCCTCCACACTCCTCTCCTGTACATACTGCTCACTGTCATACCCTCCACACTCCTCTCCTATACACAGTGCCCACTGTCATACCCTCCACACTCCTCTCCTATACATAGCGTTCACTGTCATACCCTCCACACTCCTCTCCTATACATAGTGCCCACTATCATACCATCCACATTCCTCTCATGTACATACTGCCCACTGTCATACCCTCCACACTCCTCTCCTGTACATACTGCCCACTGTCATACCCTCCACACTCCTCTCCTGTACATACTGCCCCATCATACCCTCTGCACTTCTCTCTGGTACGTACTACCCTCTGTCATACCCCCTACACTCTTCCTGTACATACTGCCAATTTGTCATACCCTTCACACTCCTCTCCTGTACATAGTGCCTTTTGCCGTACCCTTTGCACTCCTCTCCTGTACATAGTGCCCACTGTTAGACCCTCCACATTCCTCTCGCTCACCTGCACATACTTCCCACTTATATACCGTTCATACTCCTCCCCTATGTCGCTTACCCACAAAAACAGTTCTTTAAAATTATACTGAATATCCTCAATGTTACCAGCTCTAGAATGGACACACGTTTGTTAGTTCAACTAAAGGAAATATCAGTTCTCATATTTGTTCTGCCCCATTATTAGTACTCATTTAATTTTGTGATTACTACTGTGATGTATAGAGGAACATTCGGGATCTCAGCTACTCTAAATATAGCACTTGTAAAAAAAGTGCCCCTGAAAATATTTTTTAAATGTTGGCAACTGTGCACTTAGGCACTGCCCAAGGGCCACTCGGTCAGTAGGGGGCCCCATGAGAGGCTCCTGGGATCCTGTGATATTAAAGCGGTAGTAAACTTTCCTGACATTACTACTTTTTAGAGACCCTGGGGTAGGTTATGCCACAATGTACAAGTATACACAGCATATTAGCACATTAGGGTACACTTAAATTTTCAGACTGAGTGCTGCGCTGTGATGAATCCGGCGGGGCCCGGGCACTTCCATCTTCACCTGGTCTTCCTTCTGGGTTCTGTGCCTTTGGTCACTTGCCTTGGCCGGGCTGCGTTCATGTCATTCCCACGCATTTATTTATTATTTATAAAAGGCCCCACCAAAATCCTTAGCACCAGGCCCATGATGTTCTTAATCTGGCCCTGGGAAGGAGACCTGTTTTTTCTTTGCTGCAGTTTGGTAACCCTTACAGGTCTTGACCCTTGCCCCTCCTGTGACTAGACAGTGAAAAAAGAAGTAGCACAGAGTGATGGGTCCATCCTCCCACTAGCATGCTCCTTGCATCAGCACAGCTTGTGCTGCTTCTCCCTCTACTAGTTGAATATCTGCTGTGCAAGGATTACAAAGTCAAATTTAAGTACTTTCACTCCATGCATTAAAAAAATGATTTAACGATGCATTAATGAATACAGAGCTGCATTAATGTGTGTCTTTTTTCATCTGCTCAAAGTTAAGCTTTAACTAAAAAAAAAGTATGATATCTGCAAGTAGTTTTCTAAAAATGATTAATTCAGATGGAATATTAATCCCAGGCAGCCTTGAAAATAACCTACCATTTTTTGTATAAAATGTGATTTTCTTTCACTGCATTTTAGGACACATTACCTTCAAAGGATTTAATTTTATCTGTAATTTTTTTCTTCCAAGGGCTCTGCATGATTATATATTAAAACTGTGTTCAAAGAAAAGGAAATGCTTGTTAGACTTTCCAGAAACGGTCTTTCATTTATGGATCAGAGACAGGACATGGAAGGTTTCTGATCTGAAAATATATTTTGTGATCAAAGTGTACCATGCAGGGTTGGGAGATGTCTGTGTATTGTATAGTCCGTGACTGAAGGGGGATCGCCACCTCTAGAGCATCTAACTTTATTCATTGTCTTACCAAAGCCTTTACGTGAATGTGCCTTTCACCATTGATAAAATGTGACAATCTACTCTCTGTGATCCTCAGCCAATCAGTCCCAGTCATTCTAAACAATTCCCTTTTATAAGTATTATAGGACGTATTTTACCAGCAGTGCAGTGAAAAATAAACTGACTTTCCATTAGAATGTTCATCTTGAATTGATACATATAATTTGGGATCCAGTATGGATCATACAAATCAGCTGATTCCAATGAAGAAAAAAACATCCAAGAGGTGCTGGGAATGTGATGTGAGTTTGTATAAAGTAGCGAAAGGACAAAAAACATTTGCAAAGCTCACTGGCTCGGGTTAGGCTGCTCACAACGGACACGGCTACCCTCCAGTGGGTAACCCAGCAGGTTACCAGAAAAATAAACATGCATTAATGGAAGGAGTGCCAGACCAAAGGATAAAAGAGTACAAATCAATTTATTACGGTAATTTATACTAAAAAGCAGCCAATGTGTCTTGGGGTCAGAAAAAAAATTCCCTTCATCAGGGCTTCAGTTAGGATAACCTTGAATTTACTAAAAGAGAGCTTTCCTGTGTGAATCTACACTACATTGTCAAAAGTATTGGGATGCCTGCCTTTACACACATATTTACTTTAATGGCATCCCAGTCTTAGTCCATAGGGTTCAATATTGAGTTGGCCCACCCTTTGCAGCTATAAAAGCTTTAACTCTTCTGGGAAGGATGTCCACAAGGTTTAGGAGTGTGTCTATGGGAATGTTTGACCATTCTTGCAGAAACGCATTTGTGAGATCAGGCACTGATATTGGGCGAGAAGGCCTGGCTCGCAGTCTCCTCTCTAATTCATCCCAAAGATGTTCTGTCTGGTTGAGGTCAGGACTCTATGCAGGCCTGTCAAGTTACCCTACCCAAAACTCACTCATCCATGTCTTTATGGACCTTGCTTTATGCACTGGTGCGCAGTCATGTTGGAACAGAAAGGGGCCATCCCCAAATTTTTTCCCACAAAGCTGGCAGCATGAAATTGTCCAAAATGTCTTGGTAGGCTGATGCCTTAGGAGTTGACTTCACTGGAACTAAGGGGTCAAGCCCAACCCCTGAAAAACAACCCTACACCATAATCTCCCCTACAACAAATGATTTGGACCAGTGCACAAAGCATGTTGATGGGGACAAGGGCCTCTTCCCCACAACCCTGGGCTGTGGTTGTGAAAGTCTGGGGGTGGGGGGCTATCAGAATCTGGGAGCGTTCTTTAACAAGCTTTCCCCTAGATCCTGGCCTCCCTCCTATGTACATGAGTGTGGGGTACATTGTACCCATACTTATTAACCAAAAAAAGTGTTGAAAAGAAATAAAAGACACATACACGTTTTTTGACAAATTATAAAAAAAATAAAATGTCCCCTGAAGTAGATCCAACGTCAATCATGAAGTCGCCGCACTGCCAGACCCGGACCCGAAAAAGAAGAAAGAAAAAACCTCCGGCCCCCGATGAAGGCTCCCGCCGACTGCCTGCTCCTCCACCTCACAGTTCTTAAATAGATAAGGGGAGGATCTGGAGGCCTTCTTGATAAAGGGGGCTTCCAGATTCCGATAAGCCTCCTGCCTGCAAACTCCCACAGCCCAGCGTTGTAGGGAAGAGGTGCTTTGGGGTGGGTGAAGCAGAGCCTCTTTGGTCCAAAGCACCCCTCCCATTTTGAGAGCATGTGGCATTGTATGATTCAGGAGGCGGGGGGACCCCACGCTGTTTTTTTTTTATAATTTTTTCCAGCATGTTTTCTTTACATTCAGCTGTCAGTGGGGAACCCACTGACAGATGATGAGTCATCCATTGTTAAGGATGCTGCGGCGGGCTTCCTGACCCATTCCTTAGCAACCAGCTATTGGTTGGGGGGACCCCCCCACACTGTTTCTGACAAATACTGCATGCTATACCGCCAGCAAAACCCTGGTGATAAATATCACAATTTTTTTACTCTCTGTTCCATTTGTGACTTGGATTTAAGAGATTACCGCATGGTATTTAGCGATATTTACCGGCACAATTTTAATCTTGCAAAAAAAATACTGCATATTTGTTATTTTTATTTTAAATTTTTTGGGGGAAATTAACTTTTTTACTGCATGCTATAATTTATGCATATGAGTCAGTAACCATGTTATCGCATGCAGTAAACATTAGTGAATTGACAACTTAGTCTTACTGTAGTCAAGCTTGAGGCTGTCTTCACTCTTTTCCATAGGCACTAGCAGCTGGGAAACCTTACTATTTCCCAAGCGGTGCATCCAAAAAAATGCATTATATATATACCGTATTTTCCGGCGTATAAGGCGACTGGGCGTATAAGACGACCCCCTAATTTTCCAGCTAAAATGTTTGTTTTGGTATATACTCACCATATAAGACCCTCTTCCTACTAGTCTGTCTGGAAGCTGAGGGGTAGCCGGAACTACCGCTGACAGGAACAGGCTTTATTCAGCTTTTTTCAAATCTCACTGTGCCATTACATGCCTCACTGTGCCATTACATGCCTCACTGTGCCATTGCATGCCTCACTGCGCCATTGCATACCTCACTGTGCCATTACATGCCTCACTGTGCCATTACATGCCTCACTGTACCATTGCATGCCTCACTGTGCCACTGCATGCCTCACTGTGCCACTGCATGCCTCACTGTGCCATTGCATGCCTCACTGTGCCATTGCATGCCTCACTGTGCCATTGCATGCCTCACTGTGCCATTACATGCCTCACCTTGACGATCCCATAACTTTTTCCTGACATGCAGAGTCTCAGTCAGATTGCGGGCGTCCATTGTTCAAAAGCCGCGCCTCCTCCTCCTCATGCTGTTCCGTGATAGGCAGAACACTCAGTTTCCCAGCAGAGCCTGTGTTCAGTGTTCTGCCTATCATGGATGTCCTCTCGTCCGAGGCCGAGGATGAGAAGACATCCGTGATAGGCGGAACACTAAACAGAGGCTCTTCTAGGAAACTGAGTGTTCCGTCCTATCACGGAACAGCGCGAGAAGGAGGCGCGGCTTTTGAACAATGGGCGCACGCAATCTGACTGAGAATCTGCATACAAGTACCGGTTTATAAGACGACCCCCGATTTTTGAGGCATATTTTTAAGTACAAAAGGTCGCCTTATACGCCGGAAAATGCAATATTTATAACCACGGTGTGTCTTTCAGGATTTCTGATATGCTGGGCCCTCTTTCCATTTTCTAAGATTATGTAGTGAATGTTGCTCCTGCCTTATAATGTCTGCATGTTTACACTCATTGTAGGTACGATGGCTCCTTAAATAAAATGTTATAGTACATAACACTGTACATGATGTGCATTTCTGCAGCATATTGTAAAGCATTTGTTTGCAGACAGCGTGAACTTGGCTGCTGTTCCAGACTGCAAATAAAAGGATGAAATGTAATGTGTGTTAGTATAGAGTGTCATTGGAAGAATCCGGAAGAATGGACAATGCCTTGTTCGGATCTATTGTTTACCCTGAAAATAAGCCATTTATTATTGTACTCTTTCAGAAAGAGACCAAGGAGACATATCCGAATGTTCATTCATTGTGTGAAAGAATTAACAACGTGACTATAAAATGTGAAAGATATTAAAGTATATGTGTTGTTGAGGTTGGATGTTGCATACTGGAGAAAATAGAACAGTCGAAGGGCAACTTCAATCAAATCACTGAACTGTTTATGTATTTACAATACACTTCAGCTCAGACGGCTTATTTAACCATTTAAACAGCTTTAGCAAGCTTCTCAAACGGCTTTTGGGAGACACTTCAGTGTGGTTATTGTGCTCCTTCATTAGCAATTAGAGGTTATGGGTGGCAGTGACAGATGAAATGTTTTCCTTTCCAAATGGAGTTACAATTTTGCAGGTTTTACACAAATGATGAAAGTGCTTGTTATTTGGTTTTACTGATCGCCTTATTTTTGCCAAGTAACAATTCAAAAAATATATTGCTTTGATGCCCTTTGTAAATAAACACTTCAAAATATGTATTAAAACTGAAAATCTAATTTTGACAGTACACAATAAACAAAAACAAAAAAATAGAAATTTGTGCTGTCAAACCTGGTTTAACCACTTGCCGACCGCTGCACACCGATATACATCGGCACAATGGCAGCGGTGGGCAAATGGGCGTACCTGTACGTCCCCTTCAAATTGCGGCATTGCGGGCCCGCGGTCGTGTCACAGAGCGGCAGAATGGGGAGATGTAAACAAGGCATTTCCCTGTTCTGCCTAGCAACATGACAGGGATCTACTGCTCCCGTCATCAAGAGCAGTGATCTTCTGTCATGTTGTTGTGAGATCATCCCCCCACAGTTAGAATCAATCCCTAGGACACACTTAACCCCTTTATCGCCCCCTAGTGTTTAACCCCTTCCCTTCCAGTGTCATTTACACAGTAATCAGTGCATTTTTATCCCACTGATCGCTGTATAAATGACAATGGTCCCAAAATAGTGTCAAAAGTGTTCACTGCAATGTCGCAGCCATGATCAGAATCGCAAATCGCCACCATTACTAATAAAAAATAATAATAATAAAAATGCCATAAATCTATCCCCTATTTTGTAGACGCTATAACTTTTGTGCAAACCAATCAATATATGCTTAGACATGTGCAGACTGGAATATTTTGTTTTGTTTTTTCGTTTTCGTTAGGACAATACATTTATTTAGTTACTCCCGAAAATCGTTTTAATTTATTTCGTTTTTCGTTGGGGAATAGCTTTCGCCCGAAAATCCAATAATACTTGGTTTCTGTCGAATGGTCAAAAGAATATTAGACGGAACGTTGAATCTTTGTTGGTTTCTGTCTAATGGCCAAAAAATATTCGACGGAACGTCGAATCTTTACGCCGAATCGTACATTTCCGTTCGAATATTCCGCCTACAAGAATTCTAATGTTGTATGACTAGTAATAATGTCGAATCTATTCTCTATAATGTCGAATCTATTTTCTCATAAATCGAAATCTATTCTCTGTAATGTCGAATCTATTATTTCTATAGTGTCGAATCTTTTCTCTATAATGTCGAATCTTTTCCCTATAATGTCGAATCTCTCTATATCGAATTTGGATCTTTCGGTTTTTGTTTCTTGCACTTTCGTTATCGTTTGTTAAAACGATAATGAAAAAAACAGATTTTCGGACGAAAATACATTCTAACGAAAACGAATGCACATGTCTAATGCTTATATCAAAAAAAAATTACCAACAATATGTAGAAGAATACATATCGGCCTAAACTGAGGAACAAATTCGTTTTTTTATATACTGTATTTTTTGGGGATATTTATTATAGCAAAAAGTTTTAATTGTCACTCTTTTTTTGTTTATAGCGCAAAAAAAAATTAAACCGCAGAGGTGATCAAATACCACCAAAAGAAAGCTCTATTTGTGGGGAAGAAAAGGACGTAAATTTTGTTTGAGTGCTCTGGTCAGGAAGGGGGTAAATTTTTCCGGGGCTGAAGTGGTTAAGAGACTTTTCTCAAAGACGCCCAATGCTTTCTAGAGCTGGTGGGCCCCTGGCAAGGGGGCTGAGAGAGTGAGGGCAATGACATGCAAATATCAAGTTTGCTTATTACATCTATATACATCCACATATGAGTGGCACTCAAGTCAAACCGGGACTTTTGCGTTTATATAATAAAAGAACAAATTTCAACATACTCCCTTGCTACATTTATATACGTATTCCAGCATTTAACTAATACCTGGAAAGCTTTGGCATAGAAAGATTTGTCAGTATGCCTGAACCATCCTAGGACAGCCTGCCTCACTTCATCACAAGTCCACCACAGATAGATTAGTCTCCTGTGCAATTTCATGACAGGTTATGAGTCGATTATCCAGGATCGGGCCTTCCAGACGCTGAATGTTCACAAGAATGACTGCTGTGGACTGGGAACCACCACGGTTGGGAAGGACGTACGGCTATCTTTGAAACGTTTAAACCCCTCAAATGTCTTACTGCGACTGAGCATCTCTTCACCGTACTGTGCTTGGAGTCTTCTGTAGGTATCCATGGATTTTACATCTTTGTTCACAAGAAACATCATCACCACACATTGTTCCATGCATGCACTAACACTTGTTTGCTATCTTGATTACCGGTCTCTAAACTGGCCCGTGACATGTGTACCGCCTATCAGTAATAATTGCCACTTACTACTGCGTGTAGTACCACCACAGTAGCATCCCTTTTTATACCTGTCCCGGTTTGACTTGAACACCCCTCGTAGATTGATTATAGAGGGTGAAGGAACCATGTAGTGTGCACTCCAAGATCAGAAAAAGCTCAGACATCTGTCAGAAGGTACAGCTGAGACCTCAAAGACAGTTACAGCCGTAGGTTGTCAAAATAGGTAGACATCACCTCAAGAATGACAGATGTAGTAGATACAAGCCTTTCCTCCACCTGCCACTTTGTTTTGTGACCTGGCATGATCGATTATTCCCTCCTCCCCAACGCACAAAAAATGTAGCTAAAGCTGAGTACGCAATGTCAAGCACTTCCAGAGATTGCCCCTGGACCCCCAAGTGAGCTCTCAATGACCCAGTCCTTACCTGACTACAATATAAGGTTGTCAGATTGGGATCAAGCTGCATTGCAGCCACACTTTGAGAAAGGATTTTCCCCTCTATCATTTGGAAGAGACAAACAGAAACAAAGACTGACTGCATGGAAAAATAAATTATTTCTCAGGTTGCTGGTTGCTGAGGCTTAAAGTGGTTGTAACCCTAAAAAAAACTGCTCCTGTCCCTTTTAAGCATGATCCATGATAGTGTGGTCAGTTTACATGCCTCCATTAACCTACTGGGTGAGCGGCAAGCAGTTAAAGACACAGGTCCATACAGCTCAGTATGTGTTTGTGTGTCGCTACCAATTTCCATATCCCTTATCAACACTCTCCACTGTGGAAGGGAGTTACCTTGCACAGTTTAAGATTGAACTACTTATTGCCCAACTTCATTGTGTGGTTGCATGTCTTCTTTAGAGACCTTAGATCAAACAGTTTCTTCCAACACTACAGTCACCATTAATAGACTAGTATATTGCAATCATATTCCCTCTTAGGCCTCGTACAGACGAGCAAACATGTACGATGAAAACGGTCCGCCGGACCGTTTTCAGCGTACATGTCTGCCCGGAGATTTCTGTATGATGGCTGTACACACCATCATACAGAAATCCGCGCGTAATCGATACGCGGCGACGAGGCCGCGCCGTCACCACAACGATGACGCGGCGACGTGCGCGGCCCTGGCAGTTCAATGCTTCCACGCATGCGTCAAAGTCATTCGACGAATGCGAGGGATGGCGGCCACTCCGGACATGTACGGTAGGTCTGTACAGACGACCGAACATGTCCGACGGACAGGATTCCAGCGGGCATGTTTCTAAACATGTTTAGAAATATTTGCCCGCTCGAAAAAGGCCCGGCGGGCAAATGTACGTTAGAATCCTGTCCGCTCGGCTGTACAGACGACCGAACATGTCTGCTGAAACTGGTCCGCGGACCAGTTTCAGCAGACATGTTCGGTCGTCTGTACGGGGCCTTAGGAGCTCTTTTCCAGGGAGAATACATTTAATTTTTGTTCAAAATTCCTCTTAAATACAGTCCTCCAGCCCTCTTATTAGGTTTTGTTGCTGCCCTTCTCTGGACTCTCTCAAGTTCAAGGACACCCTTCCTATGGATTGGTGACCAAAACTGGACCGTATACTAAATATGTAGCCTAACCATAAGTTTGTAATATGGCAGAATTTTAGTTTTATCTTTTGATTAAAAAACATTTTTAATGCATGATACTGGTCTACTAGCCTTGCTTGCTTCAGCTTGGGATTGCGTACTATTTCTGAGTTTGTGGTCTACAAGGACCACCAGATCCTTTGCCATCCTCAATTTCCCCAGAGGTTCTCCCCAATGAGTATCTTGCACTTATATTTTTAGCTCCCGAGTGCATTACTTTACATTGTTCAGTATTAAACCTCATATGCCATGTAGCTGCCCACCCCTCTATTTTATCTAGTTATTCTTTTAAAGTTGCTATACCTTGGTGCAAAGTTATTGCCCTGCTTAGCTTGGGATCATCAGCAAACACTGAGATATAACTATTTATTCCAACTGCTATATCTTTTATGAACAAGTTAAACAGAATTGGTTCCAAGGTTTAGGGCACACTGCTCACAAAGTAAACTACATTCATGGGCCTTCCTCTATCCAAATGACTGCTCACTTCCTCGTAGAATGGTCTGGCAAGAACAGTCCTTTCCATTAATTGACCTTTATCTGACTTTTACAAGAATACTAATAAAAAAACTAGTTTTATATGTTGTGAACACATTGTACAGCTTAAACATTTAACATATTTGGATGTTCCAAAAAAATTCCATTCTAGCCAATATCTTTTTTTTGCCAGCTTGAATGATTGTAGATATATTGATGCAGTAAAATGCATGCAGGTTAGAACATGTGTTTGGTTCTCTTATGCATATGTTAAATGTCTGTTATCATGCTTTTTGCACACATTTTGCTGCCCTTTCCTGCATGCATTTGATGTGTTTCTGTCAGAAAAAAAAAAAAAAAAATGTTATGCACCATACAAAAATTTCTTAAAGTGGGGGTTCACCCTATAAACAAAAACATTTTTTTTTTCTTCTAGCATAAAATTAGGCATAGTAGCGCGAGCTACAGTATGCCTGTCTTGATTTTTTTAGCCCGGTACTCACAGTGCAATCGTACATTGAAGATACCGACTCCCCGCGGGGAATGGGCGTTCCTATCCAGACGGAGGATGATTGACGGCTGGCTCTGGCACGTCACGCTTCTCTGGAAATAGCCGAAATAGGCTTGGCTCTTCACGGCGCCTGCGCATAGTCTGTGCGCAGGCGCCGTATAGCGCCGTGAAGAGCCGAGACCTACTCCGGCTGTCTTCGGGGAGCGTGACGTGCCAGAGCCGGCCGTCAATCATCCTCCTTCTGGATAGGAACGCCCATTCCCCGCGCGGAGTCGGAATCTTCAATGTACGATTGCACTGTGAGTCCCGGGCTAAAAAAATCAAGACAGGCATACTGTAGATCGTGCTACTATGCCTAATTTTATGCTAGAAGAAAAAAAAAATTCCCTGCCCCTTCAGAACGACCTGTCACAACCTAGGTGCTGAATGTTTTATAACTTTGCCACAGGTCTGTAAAGCTTTCATTACGACACACCACTGTGGTGAGTTTGTTGTGGCTGCTCTCCAACATTGCTTCATTCTGTTGCCACAACGGAGAAGAGCTCAGCATGGAAATTAAATGTAAGCTTGGCTATGCAGAGTTCTGACCTAGTCGGACAAGTTCTAGCTGAGAGCCTCACCCAGCTTTTTGAAGATTTCACAAATAAGCAGAAAAAATTATTAACCAAACTAACTGTTCCATATAGTGAAGTACATTGGTTTAAAAAAATTAAGTGAAATTTGAAGGACATGATCACATAATAAAAATTCCTCGGTTCACCTTACCAAGTCCCATACTGCAGACTACCTTTATGCTGCATACACACCTTGGCGTACCTAATCGCGAATTGCGGCGACAAATTGCGGCGTGTTGTACCGCGATTTGCGGCGACAAACCGCTGCGATTGTGAATGCAGCCTTAAGCCTCTTTCACACGGAGCAGACTGTTTTTGTGTCCGCTCCGTGTGTGTCCGGCGGCTCAGCGGGGATCATCCGTAATCCCCGCTGAGCTGTCGGCGGATAGGGCTGTCCCCGCACACTGTGCAGAGACCGCCCTGTCTCTTCTCCGCTCTCCCCTATGGGGAATCGGATGAAGACGGACCGTCTGTCCGTCTTCATCCGATCCGTTCCGCCGGACGGAAGAAAAATAGGGTTTTCTTCCGTCCGAAAAAACGGATCCTGACGGACGCGTATGGTTGCGGACGTTAGCGGATGCTCCATCCGCTAACGGACGCGATCCCATAGGATCTGTAAAAAGCGGACGAACGGTCCGCTAATGTGAAAGGGGCCTTACCTCCAGGTCCACATCTCCTATGCCGAACGCCGAAGCCGCCTGAAAAAAAGGGTCCGGGACTTGTTTTGAGCTTCAGGCGTTTTGGCGTTCGGCGTGGAGATGTGAACCATCTCCATAGAGGGCAATGTAAAATCATCCCTCCAGCGTATTAGGGGCTGCTGCGGCGTCGCGCTTCAGGCGTATATATGCCTAGGTGTGAATGGGCTCTTACTAACCCATCTGCTTATTTACATTTGCAGCCTCCTCTCCTGTTCACAACCTGCAGGCAGAAATCTTAAACAGTGCAGCGCTTCTTTATAGACATGGATGGGACCTTCTTTCAAAAATGGAGAAAACCAAAATACACATAACTGTTGCTTGCCATGTACAATCCTCCTTTATTGCTCAAGTGGTGTCATCTTTCTAACATCAGTAAGTGCTTTGCTTACATATTAAATAGGCCTGTAAAATTGACAGCGTGTGCTTTTTTTTTAGTATGATAGCCACTAAACCCACAAAGCTTGCACCATAAATAACTGGGTGTACTTAGCTTAAAATAAGCTAGCATCATGTATAAGTAAATTATCTCTGTAGTTCATTAAATGCATGCTGACCATCAAATGTACTTCAATTGTTAAATAACCTTTTATCCTGTCTCTTTTGTTTCCTAGGAATACTAATTCTGCACGTTACAGAGCAGAGTTAATTACATCACACCTAGAATTGTGAGTCTGTTAACCAAATGTTAACACCGACACTGGGATCTTCCAAGTTCCATTAATTAGAGTATATTCACAGCTTTCCAAATGTTCTGCAGTTTTGCCATCATTTTACTATCCACATTCCAGCATATTTTGTGTTATACGGACAGCTGGATAACATGACCGTGAAGACGTGTTATTTTACTCATCGTCACTTGAACAGAAGGTGTAAAAAGGATTTATGAGTTATGTGCTGATACACATTTAAAGGAGGCTTGCAATCAAGGCTGTCATTATCGGCCTCGGCTGCTCTAGCCCAGTGGTTCTCAACCTCGCTCCCCAATTACCCCAACAGGCCATGTTTTGTGAATTTCTCTTAGGTAAAATAGCTGTCCAAAATACCAAGCCATTGACTCTTATTTAAAGCACCTGTGCAAGAAAAAGGAAAACCTGAAAACATGGCCTGTTGGGGGTACTTGAAGACTGAGGTTGAGAACCACTGTTCTAGCTGACCCAGTGTCTTCGGTGTCTA